>NW_028270140.1:162875358-163034142 GCF_037043375.1 Chiloscyllium plagiosum | reverse complement strand
AACCTTCCAGCTCAGTGAGCAAACCTACATCCAGAACCATCACAATGTCAGCACTGCTGCAAGCCAGCAGCTGTGTAAACAGTGCTTACAATGAGGGTCAATTACATGCTGTCAAAACATGCAGCAATCCTCCAGCAACCCCTGGCTTGATCCTCATTTCAGTTCAGTTTAAAATACGTGAGAAATGTAAAGACAAGTTCCTCAGGATAGATTGAAGTCGTTGGGGCTGGAGCAGATCAGAAAGATTTTCCAAATTGTCAGTAGATAAGGAGAAGCAGTTCCCACTTGGAAAATTATCAGGAGGGATCGATAACAGATTTATAGTAATGTGAGAAAAACCTTTTCATAGAGATTAGATTAGATTACTTACAGTGTGGAAACAGGCCCTTCGGCCCAACAAGCCCACACCGACCCGCCAAAGAGTAACCCACCCAGACCCATACCCCTACACTTAACACTACGGGCAATTTAGCATGGGAAGAAACCGGAGCACCCGGAGGAAACCCACGCAGACACGGGGAGAATGTGCAAACTCCACACACATGGTTTCCTTGGGGTGGGAATTGAACACGGGTCTCTGGCGCTGTGAGGCAGCAGTGCTAACCACTGTGCCACCGTGCCGCCCTTAAGCAAGAGGTTAGCTTCTGGAATACACTGCCTGGAAATGTGGAGGAGGCAGCTTCAACTGAGACGTTCGGGGTCAAAACAATAATGTGCAAGGTTATGGGAGAAAGTGGGAAATTATACTTTTGATACTTTTGGAAGAGCTGGTGCTGGGATGATGGCTAATGGTGTTCTCCTGTGCTGTAACAATGCTGAGATTCCTAACATGGTAACTGACTGCTGGATCAATATCGTGACACCATTTCCTCTTCCACATCCCTCCCTACCTGTCCTGAAGATTCCTTGCCCTCCCCCTGGATTGACCAGCCAGGATTCATGACCGTAGCCTTTAGCAGAGGCTATGGGGCGAGCTCATGGATGCTGACACATCTTGGCCTGTCCGGCAGCATTTAGAGAGAAGCAGCTGTTAGCATTTCCTCCCACTGTTACCCGCGTGCTCCCCACCCCTGAAACCATCAATCATCAGCTGGGCTCGGGCAGGGCAGGGCAATCCTGGGATACAGCAAACAGCAGCAGCAGCAATAAGGGATATCGGTCTTTCCCAATTATTCATCGGTATTTACTAAAACCATTGGGTTTGGATTGTGGTCTGAGGTGTTGCTGATGGGGCGATGTGTAAGTGTTCACCTTCAGGGTGAGGTGTTTGTCTCGGTTCTGCTCAGTAAGATGTTTTGTTTCTCTCCTGGTTTGCTCCCATCACCTGCTCGGGCGACACTCCAACAGGCAACAGAACAAACAACAGCAGAAGGTAAGCAATGGCTCAGACTAACCCCAACACAACACCCCCCCCAACACCCCACCCCCCCAACACACCCCCCACAACACACAACCACCCCACCCCAACACACCCCCCACAACCACACAACACCCCCAACACACAACCCCAACACACACCCCCAACACACACCCCCAACACACACCCCCACACACACCCCCCCCACACCACACAACCACCCCCCCCAACACACCCCCCCAACACACCCCCCCCAACACACAACACCCCCAACACACACCCCCCAACACACACCCCCCAACACACACCCCCCAACACACCCCCCCCAACACACCCACCCCCAACACACCCCCCCAACACACCCCCCCCAACACCCCCCCCAACACACACCCCCAACACACCACCCCCCAACACACACCCCCCACACACACACCCCCCAACACACACCCCCCAACACACACCCCCCAACACACACCCCCCAACACACACCCCCCAACACACACCCCCCAACACACACCCCCCAACACACACCCCCAACACACACCCCCCCAACACACACCCCCCAACACCACCCCCAACACACACCCCCCAACACACACCCCCCAACACACACCCCCCAACACACACCCCCCACACACACCCCCCAACACACACCCCCAACACACACCCCCCACCACACACCACCCCCCAACACAACCCCCCCAACACACCCCCCCCAACACACCCCCACCCAACACACCCCCCCCCAACACACCCCCCCCAACACACACACCCCCAACACACACCCCCAACACACACCCCCAACACACACCCCCAACACCACCCCCCCACACACACCCCCCAACACACAACCCCCAACACACACCCCCAACCACCCCCCCCCAACACCCCCCCCCAACACCCCCCCCCAACACCCCCCCCCCAACACCCCCCCCCAACACCCCCCCCCAACACCCCCCCCCCAACACACACCCCCCAACACACACCCCCCAACACACACCCCCCAACACACACCCCCCAACACACACCCCCCAACACACACCCCCCACACACACCCCCAACACACACCCCCCAACACACACCCCCCAACACACACCCCCCAACACACACCCCCACACACCCCCCCAACACACACCCCCCAACACACACCCCCCAACACACACCCCCCAACACACACCCCCCAACACACACCCCCAACACACACCCCCCAACACACACCCCCAACACACACCCCCAACACACACCCCCCAACACACACCCCCAACACACCCCCCCAACACACACCCCCCAACACACACCCCCCAACACCCCCCCCCCAACACCCCCCCCCCAACACCCCCCCCCAACACCCCCCCCCCAACACACACCCCCCAACACACACCCCCCAACACACACCCCCAACACACACCCCCCACACAACAAACAACCACCCTCCCCAACACACCCCCCAGCACCCCACCCCCCAGCACCCCACCCCCCAACACCCCACCCCCCCCAACACCCCACCCCCCCAACACCCCACCCCCCCAACACCCCACCCCCCAACACACACCCCCCCCAACACCCCAGCCCCCCAACACCCAGCCCCCCAACACCCCAGCCCCCCAACTCCCCAGCCCCCCCAACACCCCAGCCCCCCCAACACCCCAGCCCCCCAACACCCCAGCCCCCCAACACCCCAGCCCCCAACACCCCAGCCCCCCCAACACCCCAGCCCCCCAACACCCCACCCCCCCAACACCCCACCCCCCCACACACCCCACCCCCCCAACACCCCACCCCCCCAACACACCCCCCCAACACACACCCCCCCAACACACCCCCCCAACACACCCCCCCAACACACCCCCCCAACACACCCCCCCAACACACCCCCCCAACACACCCCCCCACACACCCCCCCCAACACACCCCCCCCAACACACCCCCCCCAACACACCCCCCCCAACACACCCCCCCAACACACCACCCCCCAACACACACCCCCCCAACACACAGCCCCCCAACACACACCCCCCCAACACACAACCCCCCAACACATACCCCCACCCCCCCAAAACACCCCCACACCCCCCATACACCCCCACACCCCCCATACACCCCACACCCCCCCAACGCACACCCCCCCAACCGCACACCCCCCAACACACACCCCCCCCACACACACCCCCCCAACACACACCCCCCCAACACACACCCCCCCAACACACAACCCCCAACACACAACCCCAACACACAACCCCCAACACACACCCCCACCCCCCCAAAACACCCCCACACCCCCATACACCCCCACACCCCCCCAACACACACCCCCCAACGCACACCCCCCAACGCACACCCCCCAACACACACCCCCCAACACACACCCCCCAACACACACCCCCAACACACACCCCCCAACACACCCCCAACACACACCCCCAACACACACCCCCCCAACACACCCCCCCAACACACCCCCCCAACACACCCCCCCACACACCCCCCCAACACACACCCCCAACAACACACCCCCCCAACACACACCCCCCCAACACACACCCCCCCAACACACCCCCACACACACACCCCCCCAACACACCCCCCCAACACACCCCCCAACACACCCCCCAACACACCCCCCCAACACACCCCCCCAACACACCCCCCAACACACCCCCCCAACACACCCCCCCAACACACCCCCCCAACACACACCCCCCACACACACCCCCCCAACACCCCACCCCCCCCAACACCCCGCCCCCCCAACACCCCGCCCCCCCAACACCCCGCCCCCCCAACACCCAGCCTCCCCCAACACCCAGCCCCCCCAACACCCAGCCCCCCAACACCCAGCCCCCCAACACCCAGCCCCCCCAACACCCCAGCCCCCCAACACCCCAGCCCCCCAACACCCCAGCCCCCCCAACACCCCAGCCCCCCCAACACCCAGCCCCCCCAACACCCAGCCCCCCCAACACCCCAGCCCCCCCAACACCCCAGCCCCCCAAACACCCCAGCCCCCCACACACCCCCCCACCCACCCCCACCACACACCCCCAACACACACCCCCCCCACACACCCCCCAACACACACCCCCACCCCCCAAAAACCCCCACCCCCCAAAACACCCCCACACCCCCCATACACCCCCACACCCCCACAAAACACCCCCCCACAACGCCCCCCACAACCCCCCCCACAACCCCCCCACGCCCACCCCCCCACGCCCCACCCCCCACGCCCCACCCCCCCACGCCCCACCCCCCACCCCCCACGCCCCACGCCCCACCCCCACCCCCCACCCCCCACCCCCCACCCCCCACGCCCCACCCCCCACGCCCCACCCCCACGCCCCACCCCCCCCACGCCCCACCCCCCACGCCCCACCCCCCACGCCCCACCCCCACGCCCCACCCCCCCACGCCCACCCCCCCACGCCCCCCCCCCACGCCCCACCCCCCCCACGCCCCACCCCCCCCACCGCCCCACCCCCCCCACGCCCCACCCCCCCACGCCCCACCCCCCCCACGCCCCACCCCCCCCACGCCCCACCCCCCCACGCCCCACCCCCCCACGCCCCACCCCCCCCACGCCCCACCCCCCCACGCCCCACCGCCCCCACGCCACAACACCCCACACTCACTCCGCCCCACCCACACAACACCCCACACTCACTCCCCCCCCAGTACACTGTCCCCTGCTCTCCCTTCTCCCTATCCCCCTCCCTTCTGCCTAACCCCCTTTCCCCTTCCCCCTAACCCTCACCCCTGCTCTCCCCTTCTTGCTAACCCCCTCACCCGCTCTCCCCTTCTCGCTAACCACCTCCCCCGCTCTCCCCTTCTCCCTAACCCCCTCCCTCGCTCTCCCCTTCTCCGTAACCCCCTCCCTCGCTCTCCTCTTCTCCCTAACCCCCTTTCCCCTTCTCCCTAACCCCCTTTCCCCTTCCCCCTAAACCTCACCCCTGCTCTCCCCTTCTTGCTAACCCCCTCCCCCGCTCTCCCCTTCTCCCTAACCCCCTCCCTCGCTCTCCCCTTCTCCGTAACCCCCTCCCTCGCTCTCCTCTTCTCCCTAACCCCCTTTCCCCTTCTCCCTAACCCCCTTTCCCCTTCCCCCTAAACCTCACCCCGCTCTTCCCTTCTCCCTAACCCCCTCCCCAGCTCTCCCCTTCTCCCTAATCCTGTCCGTCGCTCTCCTCTTCTTCCCGACCTGCTTCCCTGGCACCGTTCCCTCTCGACCCCTTGTACGTGCTTCCCCCGAGCTCCCTCCACCCCCTCTCCCCGAAGAGCCGTGTTGTCAGTAACACTGAACAGAGCTATCTGGTCTGCTGGCGTAGTCATCCTGCACAACAATGGGAATTGTTGGGGAAAGGTCTGCAATGTTTTGACAGAGAAACCAAGTGAATGTTTTTTGGTCCAGTGACAGGTCTTCAGAACTGAAGGTGGCTAGCACGTGGTTGGTGTTTCTACTGTAAAAGGCGCAGGGCATAGGGGGGGGAGTCAATGATAGTTGGAGATGGGACCCCGGTGGGGGGAGGGGGGGAGAGAGAGAGAGAACCGCAGCTGGGCCGGGAATGGAGTGGGTTATGGTGAGCCTGGGACAGTGAAAAGCTGCTCATTCTGTTTCTATCGCGTCTGTTCTGATATTGGAACCATCCTCGGGGTGTGGGGGGAGGATCCTGGCCGTGCTGGGGGAGGGGTGTGAGTGCAGTGGGGTGGTGCCTCTCTCTGAAATGTCCACCTTCTTCCTCGGGACCGTTAGCCATGTCTGACCTATCTCCCACACTTCAGCCCTCACTCCCTCCATTCTCTCCCACAACAGCGATCGGGTCTCTCTGGTCTGTGCCTCCCATCCCACCAGCCTCCACATCCAGAGGATCATTAGCAGCCTTCTCCCTCACCTCCAGGCACACATTCCTGGCTGTCCCCTGTCAGTCCTCTGCAGGTACCATTCCCTCCAGGACACCCTGGTCCACTCCTCCTTCCCCTCCAACCAGTGAAGCAGTGGTTTATCGGCATTTCCCACAATCTCGTTTCCTGCCTTCACTGCTCACACAATCTGGTCTCCTCTCCACTGGGGAGCTGAAATGAAAATGAGTGGCTCCTTTGTGAAACACCTACGTTTTGTCCCTGAAATAGACTCGAGCTTCCAGTTGCCTGATACGTCTGCACCCCACCGTGATCCCTGGCTGATGTTTCCGTCTCAGGCTGACTGCAGTCCCTCAGTGGAGCTTAGCCCACGTTGGAAACCCTGCGGCCTGCAGGATTCAGTATTGAGTTCAATTGTTTTGGGGCCTGTGCACCTTCCCTCATGTCCTTACACCAAGCGGTGATGTCCCATGGGCTGCTTTCACCACAGCCAACCCATTGCCCCCCCACTAATAGACCCGATCGCAGCTTTCCTTTCTCTCCTGCTCGCCATTGTCCATTTCCCTTGTTGTCCTAGCTGCAATCAGTTCTGAGGGACAGGAACAGGCTATTCAGCCCACCAAGCCTGTGCTAGCACATGATGACTTGCTGAACCGAAAACCTTTTTCCTTGATGCAGCCCATATTCCCTGTTCCTTACCTGTTCGTATATCTGTCAAGGTGCTTCGGAAACAATGTGACTGTATGCAACTGGGCAGACTTGGTTTGTTTCCTTTTAAACGTTAAAGGGTGAGGAGTGACCGGCTAGAAGTTTACAAAATTATGAGAGGTGTGGATAGAATGGATAGATCGTGTCTTTTTGTCAGGGGAGGAATATTACTTACTGGGGGACGTAGGTTTGAGATAAAAGGGGGAAAGTTTAAAGGAGATGTCAGAGGCAGGTTTTTTCCACAGAGGGTGGTGAGTGCCAGAGGAGGGGGTGGAAGCAGCTGCAATTGCGTTTGTTTAAATTAGCTGATCTCCACACTGAGACTACACCAGCAGTCCCCAACCCAACCAATCCGCTTGTCTAAGATGGGAAAATCTGAGGTCTGGAGCAGTCTCATTCCCAAGGGCAGCCGAACTTTGTCTGTCCAATTTATACATCTCACTCTACGCTCTGTCCTAGGTGTTCAGTGAGCCCCAGTCTGAGGCCACAGACTCCCAGAGCATGACTAGTTCCACCCCTCACTCCAGGGACAGGGAGGAGGAGGAGGAGGAGGAGAGATTAGCTGAGAGCTGCAAACCTCATCGAGACCAGAAACCGGACCCTTGGTCAAGCGAGCAAGAGAGCGTTTCACACTCGGTCACTGAGCAGCAGGAGACTCGTGCAGAGGGGAGCACAGCAGCAGCTTCAAGGTGTGTCATTCACTCCGATGGCTGTCCCTTTAACTTGGCTGCCTGTTCTTCTGTCCAATCATCATACTGTGTATAGCCGTAATGTAACATTTTTCCCTTCATTTCTCTGTTCTGTAACTAGCGATTATACCGAGGTACTCTGTACTGAAGATGGTGCTGTACAAGAACATACACTGTTACAGTACAGGCCCTTCGGCCCTCAATGTTGGGCCAACCAGTGAAAATAATCTGAAGCCCATCTAACCCACACTATTCCATTCTCATCCATATGTTTATCCAATAACCATTTAAATGCCCTTAAAGTTGGTGAGTCTACTACTGTTCCAGGCAGTGTGTTCCACACCCCTACTACTCTCTGAGTAAAGAAACTACCTCTGACATCTGTCCTATATCTATCACTCCTCAATTTAAAGCTATCCCCCCTCGTGCTCACCGTCCCCATACTTGGAAAAAGGCTCTCCCTGTCCACCCTATCTAACCCTCTGATTATCTTATATGTCTCTATTAAGTCACCTCTCAACCTTCTTCTCTCTAACGAGAACAGCCTCAAGTCCCTCAGTCTTTCCTCGTAAGACCTTCCCTCCATACCAGGCAACATCCCAGTAAATCTCCTCTGAACCCTTTCCAAAGCTTCCACATCCTCCTTATAATGCGGTGACCAGAACTGTACACAATACTCCAAGTGCGGCCGCACCAGTGTCTTGTACAGCTGCAGCACAACCTCATGGCTCTGAAACTCAATCCCCCACCAATAAACACCAACACACCGTGTAGAGTCAAAGAGATGTACAGCATGGTCTTAACAGCCCAATCAACCTGGGTGGCAACTTTTAGGGATCTATGTACATGGACACCGAGATCTCTCTGCTCATCTACATTACCAAGAATCTTACCATTTGCCCAGTACTTTGCATTTCCTGTTATTCCTTCCAAAGTGAATCACTGCATTAAACTCCATTTGCCGCCTCTCAGCCCAGCTCTGCAGCTTATCAATGTCCCTCTGTAACCTACAGCATCCTTCAGCACTATCCACAACTCCACCGACCTTGGTGTCATCCGGAAAGGGGTGGGGTGGGGGGCTCGGTGCGGGGTGATGTGAGGGGTTGGGGGCACTGGGAGGGGGGGGGGGTGGGTGGGTGTGGGTGTGGATGGGGGGGTAATGTGGAGGTGTGGGGTGGATCTGTGTAATGGGGGCCGGGGGTGTTTGAGAGTTCCTCAGGTGGTAGAAGGGTGGGGAGGATTGTGATCTGTTTGAGGCTTATCTGTTAATGCTCTGAACACTTCTGTCTTTCAGCTTCTCAAAAGCGAAACGACGAAAGGGAAAAGACCAGAGAAAGGCAATGAAAGGTGCTGGGGTGGAGAAAGCTCAGGTCAGTGTCTGGGATGGAGTTGGGGGAGTGAGGGGTGAGCGGGGGGGGGCAAGGCAGGCTGTGAGACTGTGGGGAGGAGATGCCCAGGGCATGGGTGTGGGCACAGAGCCAGGGCAGTGAGCATGGCCTATAATGGGGCGGGGGAATCTGCAAGTATTGATCATCAGCATGGGGGCTGGATCCAAATCCCAGGAAGGCAGCAACTTCATCAAGATGGGACACTCACCTGACCCCCTGGGGCCGGGACATGCAGAGGCAAGTGTTTCAACTAAGGATTATCAGCCCCTTTAAACTGGGATCTGGGATCTGGGATCTCCCCTTTAAACTGGGATCAGGGATCTCCCCTTTAAACTGGAATCCGGGATCTGGGATCTCCCCTTTAAACTGGGATCAGGGATCTCCCCTTTAAACTGGGATCCAGGATCTGGGATCTCCCCTTTAAACTGGGATCCGGGATCTGGGATCTCCCCTTTAAACTGGGATCAGGGATCTCCCCTTTAAACTGGGATCCAGGATCTGGGATCTCCCCTTTAAACTGGGATCCGGGATCTGGGATCTCCCCTTTAAACTGGGATCCAGGATCTGGGATCTCCCCTTTAAACTGGGATCCGGGATCTGGGATCTCCCCTTTAAACTGGGATGCAGGATCTGGGATCTCCCCTTTAAACTGGAGTCCAGGATCTGGGATCTCTCCTTTACACTGGGATCCAGGATCTGGGATCTCCCCTTTAAACTGGGGTCCAGGATCTGGGATCTCCCCTTTAAACTGGAGTCCAGGATCTGGGATCTCTCCTTTACACTGGGATCCAGGATCTGGGATCTCCCCTTTAAACTGGGGTCCAGGATCTGGGATCTCTCCTTTACACTGGGATCAGGGATCAGGAACCTCCTGTTTAATCGATTATTGTACGCCCTGGCTGTGTTTTTTCCAGTAATTTCTGATTTCCAGTGACCAATTTTTTTTGTCCCTATTTTATGAATGTTCGTATAAATAATATAATCCTTAGTCACCTCTAGCCGGGTGCTTCCTGTTGACCGTGGGGGTGAGTTTGGTAAATGGCAGAAGGAAGTGTCCTTCAGGCTAGCACTGGCTGGGCAGTGCCACGGGCTGGGTATCCCATCTCTGCTGCGGGGGCTGTCTACTTTTGGCTGCCCCTATGTTACTCTGCCGTGGCAGGTTTCCTGTATCACCGGGCTGTGGTCAGCTTGCTCACCCAGCCTCCAGCTCCTGCTTTCATGCACAAACACCGTGACCCTAGACAGACCATTAGCAGAGCCCGAGTCTCCCTCCCGCCCCACCAGTACCACCACCACAAGTGAGTAGTACTGCCCATCCTTTGGTGCTGCTGAATGGAAGGGCTCGCGTAGCCATTTCAGAGGGTCAGTAAGAGTCTGCTGCATTGCTGTGGGTCTGGAGTCACGTGTAGGCCAGACCCGCTGAGGATGGCCGATTTCACTTGAGGGACGTTAGTGAACCTGACGGGTGTGTAGAATAATCGATGATAGTTTGGGATCCCAGCCTTCACTACTGTCTCGATTAGTTAAAGAAAGCTGTAAATGGAGGCAGGAGTTTAGAGCACTGAGGAGGCCACGTGTGTAATGCTGTGTACACAACTGGGCGTCTCCTTTAGTGAAGACCATCAGAGGATTTTGAGCAGCTGAGAGAAGCTTGGTCAGGCTCCTACCTCGAATGTGAGTGCTGCCGTTTGTGGGAAGGATACACAGGGGCTGGCCACAGACCAGAAAGGTGAGTTATTAAATTCCTGAGGGTTAGGGAGAAGGTGTTTCCCCTTGTAAGAATCTAGAACTAGAGGTCACTGTTTAAAATCAGGGGTCACCTATGGAAGAGAGTGATGAGGTATAATTTCCTCTGAGGGTCCTGTGTTTTTGGAGTGTTGTACCAGCAAAGATGTGGAAGCAGCATCCCTGAAACCTGTAAAGCAGAGGGTGGTCGATTGTTCTGAGGTAAGGGGGTGAAAGGTTATGGGGTTAGGCAGGACTCTAAGATAAGCAGTGCTGGGATTTGAATAGGAAAGCATGCTGCAGAGGCAGAATGGCCTTCCTGCTTCTGCCCTGTACATTCAGGGGTCTTGCCCACAACCACACCCTCCTGTTCCTAACCAGTTAGAAGCATTTAAACAAAACAATGTGATTTCCTCCTGGAACAGGCTGAGGTTCCTCAAAGTTACAATCATTTGCTGTAAATGTGGATCACAGAGATATCCAGCAGCGCACTCATTCTACAGTCTGAGTACATGACCTGACCAATCACTTTGACTGTGGTTTAGTTCATAAATTAGGTTTAGAAATAGCTCTCACTAATCACTTGTCATTATATCAAGTTAGAAGTGACACAACACCAGGTTACAGTCCAACAGGTTTAATTGGAAGCACTAGCTTTCGGAGCGACGCTCCTTCATCAGGTGGTTGTGGCGGTGGTGAAGGAGCAGCGCTCCGAAAGCTAGTGCTTCCAAATAAACCGGTTGGACTGTAACCTGGTGTTGTGTGGTTTTTAACTTTGTCAACCCCAGTCCAACACCGGCATCTCCGAATCATGTCATGATATCAAGTGGTTTAACTCATTCCCCTCTAACTGTAATATCTCCCCATTAACAGTTTAGCCAACTGCTCCCATTCACAGATACAGATATAAACTACTCAGCTGCCTGCTCACCCGCGTACACCGCTCACTGCTCATGGATTCCTCTGTTCGTTAAGCTATTATGGATAGCCCATTCAGGCCATTGTATCGCCACTGATTGTATTCCCTAGTGTCAGTCTCCTGGATCATTCCCCTCCCCCCTCCCCCTGTCAATCTTGCTGCCTCTCTGGGATATGTTTTAGTTTAGAGAAACTGGGTATCTCCTTTAACAGCTGCCACTGCTCATCAACTGTCCTTCCTTTAGTTAGTCTGCCCAGACCACTCAGGCCAGATCTGTCCTCATGCCAGTATAATTACCTTTAACTCATTCACATACAAAGCCTTATTTGTTACAAAGTGAGTTCTATGATGAAACTTCCCCACTCTTCAACTCCCCGGTGCAATATGACACACAGTCTGTCCCTTCCTTTCCTGGTAACACTCAGCCTTATCAGTAACTCTGATTTTATAATTTCCCATGGCGGTGACCCCTCCCCTCCCCAATGCCAGCATTTAGTTGAAAGCCCTGATAAGAGACCCTGAGTATGCTAGTGCCCAGCTCTGTTGCCGGTATCCCTGCATTTCAAAGCCATTTCTCTCTCATCAATCTTTGAGCTCTGCACTTACCTCTTTAATCAGACTGACTTTGTGCCCATTAGCTTGTGACTCAGTTAGTAATCCCTCAGCAGAATCTCCTTCCTCTTCTGAACGATATCATTGACACCTAAATGAACCACAGCAACAGGATCTTCTCCCTCCCACTCCAAGTTCCTCTGCAGCCCAGATGAGAGATCCTGAACCCAGGCACCAGGCAGGCAATACAGCCTTTGGGAATCTCAACCCTGGCCACAGAGAACAGTCCCTATTCCCCTGACTATACTAGCCCTGATTATAACGACATTCCTCTTTTCTCCTCACTCCTGAATGGCTCCCTGTGCCACAGTGCTATGGTCAGTTAGCTCATCCTCCCTACAGTCCTCACTCTCACCCACACAGGGGGGCAAGAATCTCCAACCTGTTAGACAAGCTCAAGGGCTGAGGCTCCTTCAGCACTACCTCCTGGATCCCTCTACCTGCCTCACTCAGAGTCACACCCTCCTGTTCCTGACCACTGCCCAAATTCATGGTCGTTTATCTGAGGGGTGTGACTGCTTCCTGAAACACAGCTTCCAGGTAATGCTCTCCCTCACTACAGATGTGGTCACTCTGAACCACAATGGGGTCCACCAGCTTCCACATCATGCAGGTACAACACAGCAATTATATCAAAATTAGGCAGGAGCTGGGAAATGTGGATTGGACATAGCTATTTGAAGGGAAGTCCACATTTGATATGTGGGAGGCTTTCAAAGATAGGTTAAAGATAGTGCAGGATAGGCATGTCACGTTGAAAGCAAAGGATAGGAAAGACAAGATTCATGAACCGTGGATGACAGGAGAAATGGTTCGACTAGCCAAGAGGAAAAGACCTACTTAAGGTCCAGGCAGCTAAGGACAGAACGGGCCCTGGAGGAATATCGGAAGAGTAAGGCCAGTCTTAAATGAGTGGGCTAAAAGGGGTCATGAAATAGTTTTAGCTAACAGAATTAAGGAGAATCCCAAAGCATTTTATTCTTATATAAGAAGCAGGTGGGTAACTAGAGAAAAAGTTGGTCCACTAAAGGATAAGGAAGGAAGGTTGTGTCTCGAACCTGAGAAAATGGGTGAGACTCTCAATGATTACTTTGCATCAGTGTTCACTGAGGAGGGGGACATGATGACAGCTCAGATTATAGTTAGAAGTTTGATTACTCTGGATCACGTTGACATAAGTAGGAAAGATGTGTTGGGTAGGCTAGAGGTTATTAAGGTGGACAAATCCTCAGGTCCAGATGGGATCTGTCCAGGTTGCTGAGGGAGGCGAGAGAGGAAATAGCTGGGTCCCTGACAGTTATCTTTGTAGCATCCTTAAACACAGGTGAGGTGCCGGAGGACTGGAGGGTTGCTCATGTTGTCTCCCTGTATAAGGAGGGTAGTAGGGATATTCCCGGTAATTACAGACCAGTGAGCCTGATGTCGGTAGTGGGAAAGTTGGAGAAGGTACTGATGGATAAAATCGATTTATATTTGGAAAAGAATGGGCTTACCAATTATGCACAAAATCATGTTGTCTGAGATATCATGCCGCACCAACTTAATAGAGTTCTTTGAGGAAGTGACCAAGTTGTTAGATGAAGGAAGGGCTGTTGATGTCATATACATGGACTTCAGTAAGGTGTTTGATAAGGTTGCCCATGGTAAACTAATAGAGAAAGTGAAGTCACATGGTGTGCAGGGTGTTCAAGCTAGGTGGATAAAGAACTGGTTGAGAAACAGGAGACAGAGAGTAGTTGAAAGAAGTTTCTCAAAATGGAGAAAGGTGACCAGTGGTGTTCCACAGGGGTCAGTGCTGGGGCCACTGTTGTTTGTAATATACATAAATGATTTGGAAGGGAGCACTGTTGGTATGATCAGCAAGTTTGTAGATGACACAAAGATTGGTGGAGCAGCAGAAAGCATAGGGGACCGTCATAGAATACAGGAGGATATAGACAGACTGGAGAGTTGGGCAGAAAAGTGGCAGATGGATTTCAATCCAGACAAATGTGAGGTGATGCATTTAGCCAAGACTAATTCTAGAGCGAATTATACAATGAATGGAAGAGCCTTGGGAAAAGTTGATGAGCAGAGAGATCTGGGAGTGCAGGTCCGTTGTACCCTGAAGGTGGCTGCACAGGTGGATAGAGTGGTCAAGAAGGTATATAGTATGTTTGTCTTCATTGGACGGGGTATTGAGTATAAGGGCTGGCAAGTCATGTTACAATTGTACAAGACATTGGTTCGGCCACATTTAGAATACTGTGTACAGTTCTGGTCGCCACATTACCAAAAGGATGTGGACGCTTTGGAGAGGGTTCAGAGGAGGTTTACGAGGATGTTGCCCGGTATGGAAGGTGCTAGCTATGAAGAGAGGTTGAGTAGGTTAGAATCGTTTTCATTAGAAAAAAAGGAGATTGAGGGGGAGACCTGATTGAGGTTTACAAAATCATGAAGGGTATAGACAGGGTGGATAGAGACAAGCTTTTTCCCAGGGAGAGGGATTCAATAACGAGAGGTCATGCTTTCAAGGTGAGAGGTGGAAAGTGTAAGGGGGATACACGCGGCAAGTACCTCACACAGAGGGTGGTGGGTGTCTGGAATGCGTTGCCAGCAGAGGTGGTAGAGGCAGGCACGGTAGATTCATTTAAGATGCATCTGGACAGATGCAGGAGTAGGTGGGGAGCAGAGGGATCCAGATGCTTAGGAATTGGGCGATGGGTGTAGACAGTGGATTTGGATCAGCTCAGGTTTGAAGGGCCGAAGGGCCTGTTCCTGTGCTATACATTGTCTTTGTTCTTAGCACCTGGCCCACATCCCGGTTTTGTTTATTTAGTTCTTAATTCGATTATATTCAATTCCATACAGGTCTTCTGACTTCCATCTGAAAAATGTTTCTTCTGTTTACCCTCAATCTGAGAGTAACGTATAATAGTCAAATTAATCAGCTATCACCAACTTTTGAACTATTTCCCTGTGACGTCACTGTGTGTTTTGTGCTGGGTCCCCACTCCTGGCTCCAGTTTATCCTGTTTTAAAAAGAATCCTACAAACTAAAACAAATCAAATTGCGCCTCTTCGCCACTGCTCCTCTTCCCCACTGCGCCTCTTCCCCACTGCTCCTCTTCCCCACTGCTCCTCTTCCCCACTGCCCCTCTTCCCCACTGCCCCTCTTCCCCACTGCTCCTCTTCCCCACTGCGCCTCTTCCCCACTGCGCCTCTTCCCCACTGCTCCTCTTCCCCACTGCTCCTCTTCCCCACTGCCCCTCTTCCCCACTGCCCCTCTTCCCCACTGCTCCTCTTCCCCACTGCGCCTCTTCGCCACTGCTCCTCTTCCCCACTGCGCCTCTTCCCCACTGCGCCTCTTCCCCACTGCTCCTCTTCCCCACTGCGCCTCTTCCCCACTGCTCCTCTTCCCCACTGCCCCTCTTCCCCACTGCCCCTCTTCCCCACTGCTCCTCTTCCCCACTGCTCCTCTTCCCCACTGCGCCTCTTCCCCACTGCTCCTCTTCCCCACTGCTCCTCTTCCCCACTGCTCCTCTTCCCCACTGCTCCTCTTCCCCACTGCGCCTCTTCCCCACTGCGCCTCTTCCCCACTGCGCCTCTTCCCCACTGCGCCTCTTCCCCACTGCGCCTCTTCCCCACTGCTCCTCTTCCCCACTGCGCCTCTTCCCCACTGCTCCTCTTCCCCACTGCTCCTCTTCCCCACTGCGCCTCTTCCCCACTGCTCCTCTTCCCCACTGCGCCTCTTCCCCACTGCTCCTCTTCCCCACTGCGCCTCTTCCCCACTGCTCCTCTTCCCCACTGCGCCTCTTCCCCACTGCGCCTCTTCCCCACTGCGCCTCTTCCCCACTGCGCCTCTTCCCCACTGCGCCTCTTCCCCACTGCGCCTCTTCCCCACTGCGCCTCTTCCCCACTGCGCCTCTTCCCCACTGCGCCTCTTCCCCACTGCGCCTCTTCCCCACTGCTCCTCTTCCCCACTGCGCCTCTTCCCCACTGCTCCTCTTCCCCACTGCGCCTCTTCCCCACTGCTCCTCTTCCCCACTGCGCCTCTTCCCCACTGCGCCTCTTCCCCACTGCGCCTCTTCCCCACTGCGCCTCTTCCCCACTGCGCCTCTTCCCCACTGCGCCTCTTCCCCACTGCGCCTCTTCCCCACTGCGCCTCTTCCCCACTGCGCCTCTTCCCCACTGCGCCTCTTCCCCACTGCGCCTCTTCCCCACTGCGCCTCTTCCCCACTGCTCCTCTTCCCCACTGCGCCTCTTCCCCACTGCTCCTCTTCCCCACTGCTCCTCTTCCCCACTGCTCCTCTTCCCCACTGCTCCTCTTCCCCACTGCTCCTCTTCCCCACTGCTCCTCTTCCCCACTGCTCCTCTTCCCCACTGCTCCTCTTCCCCACTGCTCCTCTTCCCCACTGCGCCTCTTCCCCACTGCTCCTCTTCCCCACTGCTCCTCTTCCCCACTGCTCCTCTTCCCCACTGCTCCTCTTCCCCACTGCTCCTCTTCCCCACTGCTCCTCTTCCCCACTGCTCCTCTTCCCCACTGCTCCTCTTCCCCACTGCGCCTCTTCCCCACTGCGCCTCTTCCCCACTGCGCCTCTTCCCCACTGCGCCTCTTCCCCACTGCACCGAATTCCCAGAAATAAAGTAAAAACGAAAAGAAGTGTGGATGCTGCAAATCAGAAACAAAAACAAATTGATTTCTCTCCACAGATGCTGCCAGACTTGCTGAGCTTTTCCAGCAATTGTTATTTTGTCCCAGAAATAGTTGTTCTGTTTGGCTGTGCCTCATTCCACATGTGAGCTCCCAGCTCCTTGGGAAAGACTGAGTGCTTTACAAATTAAATCAGTCAGGCTGCCTGTCTGAGTGTGGGTGCTGCCTCCTTCGCTCGATACCTGTGTTGGTGTTGAGGTGGTGGGAGCTGTGTTGAGCAGTGTGAAGCAGTGTGAAGCAGTGAAATACCATGTGTTGTGTCTGTAGGAGACCGGGACACTCTGTGCCACGTGCAGCTCTGTGTTTGCCTCGAGGAACAAGCTGTTTGAACACCTGAAGGCAACGGGACACGCAACAGTGCAGCACTGTCCAGCCAACAGCAACCAGGCCAAGACAGTGAAACGCAGGAACCGATAGCACTGACGCCTGGCAATCGTCGATGGTGCCAGAGGGCAGGGAGGAAGAGAGAGACACTCACCCACCCACTTCACCATCTCCATGGGACACTCCCAGATCAGCTCCCTCAGCTTCAGGACTGACTGATAAGGAAAGCAGTGAATGATGGGATTCTCACTCTCCCTGAGCATCATCTGTTCTGACCGCACAGCCTGAGGTCACTCTCTGTTTCATTGCCTATATTTATAAAACACTTTTTCTACTGAAGTGCAGGATTAATTTGTTTCTGTTCTGTAGTTGACAGACTGCAGACCAAGCTTCCTACAGTGTAGTTACATTACTGATTCTGTTCTGAACGACTAGTCACCACAAGTAACTGAACAAAACCCGTTTTACTGGGTCCCAGATTCGGATAGTTCTCTGCTCCGTGTTAACAGCTGCACAAAGACATCCAGGGAAAGGACAGGAAGCAGCACTAACACTGAGCCAGCATTTCCACAGTGGGCTGAATGGCCTCCTGCACTCTGAATGTGGAAACATGCAAATGGTATAAATGTGTTCTCTGTGATCTATGGTTGTCTAATCCTGCTCAGTGCTGGGGTACAGAGTGACGATGGCTGAGGGGGTATTGTATATCACAGCCTCGGGTCAGGAGGGAGGCTCATCATCGTTGCTGTCCTGGGTCAGGGCCTGGTCTCCTGTGCTGTCCTGGGACAGGGCCTGGTCTCCTGTGCTGTCCTGGGACAGGGCCTGGTCTCCTGTGCTGTCCTGGGACAGGGCCTGGTCTCCCGTACTGTCCTGGGACAGGGCCTGGTCTCCTGTGCTGTCCTGGGACAGGGCCTGGTCTCCTGTGCTGTCCTGGGACAGGGCCTGGTCTCCCGTACTGTCCTGGGTCAGGGCCTGGTCTCCCGTACTGTCCTGGGACAGGGCCCTGGTCTCCCGTACTGTCCTGGGACAGGGCCCTGGTCTCCTGTGCTGTCCTGGGACAGGGCCTGGTCTCCCGTACTGTCCTGGGACAGGGCCTGGTCTCCTGTGCTGTCCTGGGACAGGGCCTGGTCTCCTGTGCTGTCCTGGGACAGGGCCTGGTCTCCCGTACTGTCCTGGGTCAGGGCCTGGTCTCCCGTACTGTCCTGGGACAGGGCCCTGGTCTCCCGTACTGTCCTGGGACAGGGCCCTGGTCTCCCGTACTGTCCTGGGACAGGGCCTGGTCTCCCGTACTGTCCTGGGACAGGGCCTGGTCTCCCGTACTGTCCTGGGACAGGGCCTGGTCTCCCGTACTGTCCTGGGTCAGGGCCTGGTCTCCCGTACTGTCCTGGGTCAGGGCCTGGTCTCCTGTGCTGTCCTGGGACAGGGCCTGGTCTCCCGTACTGTCCTGGGACAGGGCCTGGTCTCCCGTGCTGTCCTGGGACAGGGCCTGGTCTCCCGTACTGTCCTGGGACAGGGCCTGGTCTCCCGTACTGTCCTGGGACAGGGCCTGGTCTCCCGTGCTGTCCTGGGTCAGGGCCTGGTCTCCCGTACTGTCCTGGGACAGGGCCTGGTCTCCCGTACTGTCCTGGGACAGGGCCTGGTCTCCTGTGCTGTCCTGGGACAGGGCCTGGTCTCCTGTGCTGTCCTGGGACAGGGCCTGGTCTCCCGTACTGTCCTGGGTCAGGGCCTGGTCTCCCGTACTGTCCTGGGACAGGGCCCTGGTCTCCCGTACTGTCCTGGGACAGGGCCCTGGTCTCCTGTGCTGTCCTGGGACAGGGCCTGGTCTCCCGTACTGTCCTGGGACAGGGCCTGGTCTCCTGTGCTGTCCTGGGACAGGGCCTGGTCTCCTGTGCTGTCCTGGGACAGGGCCTGGTCTCCCGTACTGTCCTGGGTCAGGGCCTGGTCTCCCGTACTGTCCTGGGACAGGGCCCTGGTCTCCCGTACTGTCCTGGGACAGGGCCTGGTCTCCCGTACTGTCCTGGGACAGGGCCTGGTCTCCCGTACTGTCCTGGGACAGGGCCTGGTCTCCCGTACTGTCCTGGGTCAGGGCCTGGTCTCCCGTACTGTCCTGGGTCAGGGCCTGGTCTCCTGTGCTGTCCTGGGACAGGGCCTGGTCTCCCGTACTGTCCTGGGACAGGGCCTGGTCTCCCGTGCTGTCCTGGGACACGGCCTGGTCTCCCGTACTGTCCTGGGACAGGGCCTGGTCTCCCGTACTGTCCTGGGACAGGGCCTGGTCTCCCGTGCTGTCCTGGGTCAGGGCCTGGTCTCCCGTACTGTCCTGGGACAGGGCCTGGTCTCCCGTACTGTCCTGGGACAGGGCCTGGTCTCCCGTGCTGTCCTGGGTCAGGGCCTGGTCTCCCGTACTGTCCTGGGACAGGGCCTGGTCTCCTGTGCTGTCCTGGGACAGGGCCTGGTCTCCCGTACTGTCCTGGGACAGGGCCTGGTCTCCCTTACTGTCCTGGGTCAGGGCCTGGTCTCCCGTACTGTCCTGGGACAGGGCCTGGTCTCCCGTACTGTCCTGGGACAGGGCCTGGTCTCCCGTACTGTCCTGGGACAGGGCCTGGTCTCCCGTACTGTCCTGGGACAGGGCCTGGTCTCCCGTACTGTCCTGGGACAGGGCCTGGTCTCCCTTACTGTCCTGGGACAGGGCCTGGTCTCCCGTACTGTCCTGGGACAGGGCCTGGTCTCCCGTACTGTCCTGGGACAGGGCCTGGTCTCCCGTACTGTCCTGGGACAGGGGCCTGGTCTCCCGTACTGTCCTGGGACAGGGCCTGGTCTCCCGTACTGTCCTGGGTCAGGGCCTGGTCTCCCTTACTGTCCTGGGACAGGGCCTGGTCTCCCGTACTGTCCTGGGACAGGGCCTGGTCTCCCGTACTGTCCTGGGACAGGGCCTGGTCTCCCGTACTGTCCTGGGACAGGGCCTGGTCTCCCGTACTGTCCTGGGACAGGGCCTGGTCTCCCGTACTGTCCTGGGTCAGGGCCTGGTCTCCCTTACTGTCCTGGGACAGGGCCTGGTCTCCCGTACTGTCCTGGGACAGGGCCTGGTCTCCCGTACTGTCCTGGGACAGGGCCTGGTCTCCCGTACTGTCCTGGGACAGGGCCTGGTCTCCCGTACTGTCCTGGGACAGGGCCTGGTCTCCCGTACTGTCCTGGGACAGGGCCTGGTCTCCCGTACTGTCCTGGGACAGGGCCTGGTCTCCCGTACTGTCCTGGGACAGGGCCTGGTCTCCCTTGTTGACCATGGATGGTGTCTCTGGGAGTCTCTCAGTTTCACGCTGCTCCTGAGCAGCAGCATCACAAGGAGCCCCAGGTGCTGCTGTAAAACATGGAACTGATCGAGACCAGGGATGGGATGTCAGGGATGGAGTCTTCACATCTCACTGACTTCCTCTTTGACTCAAAACGTGGACTCCTTTATTGTTCAGAGGAAACATTTACTGACTGGAGCCAAGCTACCCCCTGTTCCTGTACTCAAATACCCCCCTACGCCCCTGTTCCTGTACTCAAATACCCCCCTACACCCCTGTTCCTGTACTCAAATACCCCCCTACGCCCCTGTTCCTGTACTCAAATACCCCCCTACGCCCCTGTTCCTGTACTCAAATACCCCCCTACACCCCTGTTCCTGTACTCAAATACCCCCCTACGCCCCTGTTCCTGTACTCAAATACCCCCCTACACCCCTGTTCCTGTACTCAAATACCCCCCTACGCCCCTGTTCCTGTACTCAAATACCCCCCTACGCCCCTGTTCCTGTACTCAAATACCCCCCTACGCCCCTGTTCCTGTACTCAAATACCCCCCTACACCCCTGTTCCTGTACTCAAATACCCCCCTACGCCCCTGTTCCTGTACTCAAATACCCCCCTACGCCCCTGTTCCTGTACTCGAATACCCCCCTACGCCCCTGTTCCTGTACTCAAATACCCCCCTACGCCCCTGTTCCTGTACTCGAATACCCCCCTACGCCCCTGTTCCTGTACTCGAATACCCCCCTACGCCCCTGTTCCTGTACTCGAATACCCCCCTACGCCCCTGTTCCTGTACTCGAATACCCCCCTACGCCCCTGTTCCTGTACTCGAATACCCCCCTACGCCCCTGTTCCTGTACTCAAATACCCCCCTACGCCCCTGTTCCAGTACTCGAATACCCCCCTACGTCCCTGTTCCTGTACTCGAATACCCCCCTACGCCCCTGTTCCTGTACTCAAATACCCCCCTACGCCCCTGTTCCTGTACTCGAATACCCCCCTACGCCCCTGTTCCTGTACTCAAATACCCCCCTACGCCCCTGTTCCTGTACTCAAATACCCCCCTACGCCCCTGTTCCTGTACTCAAATACCCCCCTACACCCCTGTTCCTGTACTCAAATACCCTCCTACGTCCCTGTTCCTGTACTCAAATACCCCCCTACGCCCCTGTTCCTGTACTCAAATACCCCCCTACGCCCCTGTTCCTGTACTCAAATACCCCCCTACACCCCTGTTCCTGTACTCAAATACCCCCCTACCCCCTGTTCCTGTACTCAAATACCCCCCTACGCCCCTGTTCCTGTACTCAAATACCCCCCTACACCCCTGTTCCTGTACTCAAATACCCCCCTACGCCCCTGTTCCTGTACTCAAATACCCCCCTACACCCCTGTTCCTGTACTCAAATACCCCCCTACCCCCTGTTCCTGTACTCAAATACCCCCCTACGCCCCTGTTCCTGTACTCAAATACCCCCCTACACCCCTGTTCCTGTACTCAAATACCCCCCTACGCCCCTGTTCCTGTACTCAAATACCCCCCTACACCCCTGTTCCTGTACTCAAATACCCCCCTACCCCCTGTTCCTGTACTCAAATACCCCCCTACGCCCCTGTTCCTGTACTCAAATACCCCCCTACACCCCTGTTCCTGTACTCAAATACCCGCCTACACCCCTGTTCCTGTACTCAAATACCCCCCTACACCCCTGTTCCTGTACTCAAATACCCTCCTACGTCCCTGTTCCTGTACTCAAATACCCCCCTACGCCCCTGTTCCTGTACTCGAATACCCCCCTACGCCCCTGTTCCTGTACTCAAATACCCCCCTACACCCCTGTTCCTGTACTCAAATACCCTCCTACGTCCCTGTTCCTGTACTCAAATACCCCCCTACGCCCCTGTTCCTGTACTCGAATACCCCCCTACGCCCCTGTTCCAGTACTCGAATACCCCCCTACGTCCCTGTTCCTGTACTCGAATACCCCCCTACGTCCCTGTTCCTGTACTCGAATACACCCCTACGCCCCTGTTCCTGTACTCGAATACCCCCCTACGCCCCTGTTCCAGTACTCGAATACCCCCCTACGTCCCTGTTCCTGTACTCGAATACCCGCCTACGCCCCTGTTCCAGTACTCGAATACCCCCCTACGTCCCTGTTCCTGTACTCAAATACCCCCCTACGCCCCTGTTCCTGTACTCGAATACCCCCCTACGTCCCTGTTCCTGTACTCGAATACCCCCCTACGTCCCTGTTCCTGTACTCAAATACCCCCCTACGCCCCTGTTCCTGTACTCGAATACCCCCCTACGTCCCTGTTCCTGTACTCAAATACCCTCCTACGTCCCTGTACTCAAATACCCCCCTACGCCCCTGTTCCTGTACTCGAATACCCCCCTACGCCCCTGTTCCTGTACTCAAATACCCTCCTACGTCCCTGTTCCTGTACTCAAATACCCCCCTACGTCCCTGTTCCTGTACTCGAATACCCCCCTACGCCCCTGTTCCAGTACTCGAATACCCCCCTACGCCCCTGTTCCTGTACTCAAATACCCCCCTACGCCCCTGTTCCTGTACTCAAATACCCCCCTACGCCCCTGTTCCTGTACTCAAATACCCCCCTACGCCCCTGTTCCTGTACTCGAATACCCCCCTACGCCCCTGTTCCAGTACTCGAATACCCCCCTACGTCCCTGTTCCTGTACTCGAATACCCCCCTACGCCCCTGTTCCAGTACTCGAATACCCCCCTACGTCGCTGTTCCTGTACTCAAATACCCCCCTACGCCCCTGTTCCTGTACTCGAATACCCCCCTACGCCCCTGTTCCTGTACTCAAATACCCCCCTACACCCCTGTTCCTGTACTCAAATACCCTCCTACGTCCCTGTTCCTGTACTCAAATACCCTCCTACGTCCCTGTTCCTGTACTCAAATACCCCCCTACACCCCTGTTCCTGTACTCAAATACCCCCCTACCCCCTGTTCCTGTACTCAAATACCCCCCTACACCCCTGTTCCTGTACTCAAATACCCCCCTACACCCCTGTTCCTGTACTCAAATACACCCCTACGCCCCTGTTCCTGTACTCGAATACCCTCCTACGCCCCTGTTCCTGTACTCGAATACCCCCCTACGCCCCTGTTCCTGTACTCAAATACCCCCCTACGCCCCTGTTCCTGTACTCAAATACCCTCCTACGTCCCTGTTCCTGTACTCAAATACCCCCCTACGCCCCTGTTCCTGTACTCGAATACCCCCCTACGCCCCTGTTCCAGTACTCGAATACCCCCCTACGTCCCTGTTCCTGTACTCGAATACCCCCCTACGTCCCTGTTCCTGTACTCGAATACACCCCTACGCCCCTGTTCCTGTACTCGAATACCCCCCTACGCCCCTGTTCCAGTACTCGAATACCCCCCTACGTCCCTGTTCCTGTACTCGAATACCCGCCTACGCCCCTGTTCCAGTACTCGAATACCCCCCTACGTCCCTGTTCCTGTACTCAAATACCCCCCTACGCCACTGTTCCTGTACTCGAATACCCCCCTACGTCCCTGTTCCTGTACTCGAATACCCCCCTACGTCCCTGTTCCTGTACTCAAATACCCCCCTACGCCCCTGTTCCTGTACTCGAATACCCCCCTACGTCCCTGTTCCTGTACTCAAATACCCTCCTA
Organism: Chiloscyllium plagiosum; assembly: GCF_037043375.1. Taxonomy (NCBI): domain Eukaryota; kingdom Metazoa; phylum Chordata; class Chondrichthyes; order Orectolobiformes; family Hemiscylliidae; genus Chiloscyllium; species Chiloscyllium plagiosum. Next base: position 163,009,902 of record NW_028270140.1, on the reverse strand, counting down.
CGTCCCTGTACTCAAATACCCCCCTACGCCCCTGTTCCTGTACTCGAATACCCCCCTACGCCCCTGTTCCTGTACTCAAATACCCTCCTACGTCCCTGTTCCTGTACTCAAATACCCCCCTACGTCCCTGTTCCTGTACTCGAATACCCCCCTACGCCCCTGTTCCAGTACTCGAATACCCCCCTACGCCCCTGTTCCTGTACTCAAATACCCCCCTACGCCCCTGTTCCTGTACTCGAATACCCCCCTACGCCCCTGTTCCAGTACTCGAATACCCCCCTACGTCCCTGTTCCTGTACTCGAATACCCCCCTACGCCCCTGTTCCAGTACTCGAATACCCCCCTACGTCGCTGTTCCTGTACTCGAATACCCCCCTACGCCCCTGTTCCTGTACTCGAATACCCCCCTACGCCCCTGTTCCTGTACTCAAATACCCCCCTACACCCCTGTTCCTGTACTCAAATACCCTCCTACGTCCCTGTTCCTGTACTCAAATACCCTCCTACGTCCCTGTTCCTGTACTCAAATACCCCCCTACACCCCTGTTCCTGTACTCAAATACCCCCCTACCCCCTGTTCCTGTACTCAAATACCCCCCTACACCCCTGTTCCTGTACTCAAATACCCCCCTACACCCCTGTTCCTGTACTCAAATACACCCCTACGCCCCTGTTCCTGTACTCGAATACCCTCCTACGCCCCTGTTCCTGTACTCGAATACCCCCCTACGCCCCTGTTCCTGTACTCGAATACCCCCCTACGTCCCTGTTCCTGTACTCAAATACCCTCCTACGTCCCTGTACTCAAATACCCCCCTACGCCCCTGTTCCTGTACTCGAATACCCCCCTACGCCCCTGTTCCTGTACTCAAATACCCTCCTACGTCCCTGTTCCTGTACTCAAATACCCCCCTACGTCCCTGTTCCTGTACTCGAATACCCCCCTACGCCCCTGTTCCAGTACTCGAATACCCCCCTACGCCCCTGTTCCTGTACTCAAATACCCCCCTACGCCCCTGTTCCTGTACTCAAATACCCCCCTACGCCCCTGTTCCTGTACTCAAATACCCCCCTACGCCCCTGTTCCTGTACTCGAATACCCCCCTACGCCCCTGTTCCAGTACTCGAATACCCCCCTACGTCCCTGTTCCTGTACTCGAATACCCCCCTACGCCCCTGTTCCAGTACTCGAATACCCCCCTACGTCGCTGTTCCTGTACTCAAATACCCCCCTACGCCCCTGTTCCTGTACTCGAATACCCCCCTACGCCCCTGTTCCTGTACTCAAATACCCCCCTACACCCCTGTTCCTGTACTCAAATACCCTCCTACGTCCCTGTTCCTGTACTCAAATACCCTCCTACGTCCCTGTTCCTGTACTCAAATACCCCCCTACACCCCTGTTCCTGTACTCAAATACCCCCCTACCCCCTGTTCCTGTACTCAAATACCCCCCTACACCCCTGTTCCTGTACTCAAATACCCCCCTACACCCCTGTTCCTGTACTCAAATACACCCCTACGCCCCTGTTCCTGTACTCGAATACCCTCCTACGCCCCTGTTCCTGTACTCGAATACCCCCCTACGCCCCTGTTTCTGTACTCGAATACCCCCCTACGCCCCTGTTCCTGTACTCAAATACCCTCCTACGTCCCTGTTCCTGTACTCAAATACCCCCCTACGCCCCTGTTCCTGTACTCGAATACCCCCCTACGCCCCTGTTCCAGTACTCGAATACCCCCCTACGTCCCTGTTCCTGTACTCGAATACCCCCCTACGTCCCTGTTCCTGTACTCGAATACACCCCTACGCCCCTGTTCCTGTACTCGAATACCCCCCTACGCCCCTGTTCCAGTACTCGAATACCCCCCTACGTCCCTGTTCCTGTACTCGAATACCCGCCTACGCCCCTGTTCCAGTACTCGAATACCCCCCTACGTCCCTGTTCCTGTACTCAAATACCCCCCTACGCCACTGTTCCTGTACTCGAATACCCCCCTACGTCCCTGTTCCTGTACTCGAATACCCCCCTACGTCCCTGTTCCTGTACTCAAATACCCCCCTACGCCCCTGTTCCTGTACTCGAATACCCCCCTACGTCCCTGTTCCTGTACTCAAATACCCTCCTACGTCCCTGTACTCAAATACCCCCCTACGCCCCTGTTCCTGTACTCGAATACCCCCCTACGCCCCTGTTCCTGTACTCAAATACCCTCCTACGTCCCTGTTCCTGTACTCAAATACCCCCCTACGTCCCTGTTCCTGTACTCGAATACCCCCCTACGCCCCTGTTCCAGTACTCGAATACCCCCCTACGCCCCTGTTCCTGTACTCAAATACCCCCCTACGCCCCTGTTCCTGTACTCAAATACCCCCCTACGCCCCTGTTCCTGTACTCGAATACCCCCCTACGCCCCTGTTCCAGTACTCGAATACCCCCCTACGTCCCTGTTCCTGTACTCGAATACCCCCCTACGCCCCTGTTCCAGTACTCGAATACCCCCCTACGTCGCTGTTCCTGTACTCGAATACCCCCCTACGCCCCTGTTCCTGTACTCGAATACCCCCCTACGCCCCTGTTCCTGTACTCAAATACCCCCCTACACCCCTGTTCCTGTACTCAAATACCCTCCTACGTCCCTGTTCCTGTACTCAAATACCCTCCTACGTCCCTGTTCCTGTACTCAAATACCCCCCTACACCCCTGTTCCTGTACTCAAATACCCCCCTACCCCCTGTTCCTGTACTCAAATACCCCCCTACACCCCTGTTCCTGTACTCAAATACCCCCCTACACCCCTGTTCCTGTACTCAAATACACCCCTACGCCCCTGTTCCTGTACTCGAATACCCTCCTACGCCCCTGTTCCTGTACTCGAATACCCCCCTACGCCCCTGTTCCTGTACTCAAATACCCCCCTACGCCCCTGTTCCTGTACTCAAATACCCCCCTACGTCCCTGTTCCTGTACTCAAATACCCCCCTACGCCCCTGTTCCTGTACTCGAATACCCCCCTACGCCCCTGTTCCAGTACTCGAATACCCCCCTACGCCCCTGTTCCTGTACTCGAATACCTCCCTACGCCCCTGTTCCTGTACTCAAATACCCCCCTACGCCCCTGTTCCTGTACTCGAATACCCCCCTACGTCCCTGTTCCTGTACTCAAATACCCCCCTACGCCCCTGTTCCTGTACTCGAATACCCCCCTACGCCCCTGTTCCTGTACTCGAATACCCCCCTACGCCCCTGTTCCTGTACTCAAATACCCCCCTACGCCCCTGTTCCTGTACTCGAATACCCCCCTACGCCCCTGTTCCTGTACTCGAATACCCCCCTACGCCCCTGTTCCAGTACTCGAATACCCCCCTACGCCCCTGTTCCTGTACTCGAATACCCCCCTACGCCCCTGTTCCTGTACTCGAATACCCCCCTACGCCCCTGTTCCAGTACTCGAATACCCCCCTACGCCCCTGTTCCTGTACTCGAATACCTCCCTACGCCCCTGTTCCTGTACTCAAATACCCCCCTACGCCCCTGTTCCTGTACTCGAATACCCCCCACGCCCCTGTTCCTGTACTCGAATACCCCCCTACGCCCCTGTTCCTGTACTCTAATACCCCCCACGCCCCTGTTCCTGTACTCGAATACCCCCCTACGCCCCTGTTCCTGTACTCGAATACCCCCCTACGCCCCTGTTCCTGTACTCGAATACCCCCCTACGCCTCTGTTCCTGTACTCGAATACCCCCCTACGCCCCTGTTCCTGTACTCGAATACCCCCCTACGCCTCTGTTCCTGTACTCGAATACCCCCCTACGCCCCTGTTCCTGTACTCGAATACCCCCCCACGCCCCTGTTCCTGTACTCGAATACCCCCCCACGCCCCTGTTCCTGTACTCGAATACCCCCCTACGCCCCTGTTCCTGTACTCGAATACCCCCCTACGCCTCTGTTCCTGTACTCGAATACCCCCCTACGCCCCTGTTCCTGTACTCGAATACCCCCCTACGCCCCTGTTCCTGTACTCGAATACCCCCCTACACCCCTGTTCCTGTACTCGAATACCCCCCTTCGCCCCTGTTCCTGTACTCGAATACCCCCCTACGCCCCTGTTCCTGTACTCAAATACCCCCCTACACCCCTGTTCCTGTACTCAAATACCCTCCTACGTCCCTGTTCCTGTACTCGAATACCCTCCTACGTCCCTGTTCCTGTACTCAAATACCCCCCTACGCCCCTGTTCCTGTACTCGAATACCCCCCTACGCCTCTGTTCCTGTAACCGAATCCCACTGCTACAAAGACCAACATACCCTTTGCCTTCTTCAATGCCTGCAGCCCCTGCACACTCACTCTGAGCTATTGGTGTACAGGGACACCCAGGTCTTAGTGCAACTCCCTTTTTCACCAACCTATCGGCATTGAGATAATAATCTGCCTCCTGTCTTTGCTCCCAAAGTGGCTAACCTCACATTTATCCCCATTACACTGCAGCTCTATGCATTTGCTCACTCGCTCAACGCAGGTGAAAGCGAGAACTGCAGATGCTGGAGATCAGAGTGTTGCTGGAAAAGCGCAGCAGGTCAGGCAGCATCCGAGGAGCAGGAGAATCAACATTTCGGGTAAAAGCCCTTTGTCAGGAATATCATTCCTGAAGGGGTTTGGCCCGAAACATCGGTTTCTCTGCTCCTCGAACGCTGCCTGACTTGCTGTGCCTTTCCCGTACTGCTCTGATCTTCACTCACTCAGCATGGCCAGTTCACAGTGAAGCACCCCTGCATTCCCCTCCCAGGTCACCTTGCTACTTTGCTGTGTGCTATCTCCAACTTCAGAGAGATGATGTTAAGGATCAGGACAGTCCACAGAAATGCCAACTCATCTCTTTGCTGCTCCTCGGGATCTCTGCTATTGTACTGTCCTCTAGCTTTCTCGGTATGTGCTGTGTTTTGAGAGTTTGGTGTCTGTGGTCTATGAAACACACTGAAGCTACTTTCAGTGTCTGCCTCTTGGTGATAGCATCAGCCACAGAGCAATGCTACAGGACAGTGACCATCAGGACTGAAGCAGTGAGAGACAGAGCGCTTCCCAGCACACTACCCTATGACAGCCATCACAACACGTAACATTTATTTAATAACTGCATGGAATCAAACATTCATGGTGCATAACAGGAAGGTGATCATTGGTTGACAAGTGGAGTCTGATCAACGGGTATGTTGCCTTTAACACAAATGGGTAAGTTTTGGAATACAGCACTGTGCAGTTCTGGTCGCCCTGCTGTCAGTATGATGGGAGTTAATGGATGTGTTTGACAGGCATTAGGAAAGCAGTGGGGTTGGCTGCTATTACTGAGGCTGTCTTGATTTTGTGTATCTGCACAGGCCTGGGTTAATCATGGCTACAGAGTCTGTAATCTCTGGGTGGTTTGTTTCTGTAGAGCAACTCGAAAGACAGACAGAGCAAAATCAACATCTTCCTTTGTGATGCACATCGGAGGCTTAATCCTGAAACTCTGTGAATAACAAGCAAATAGAACAGACTGAGTCAGGACAGGGACAGCACGGGGTTAGATACAGCGTACAACTCCCTCTACACTGTCCCCCATCAAACACTCCCGGGACAGGGACAGCACGGGGTTAGATACAGTGTAAAACTCCCTCTACACTGTCCCCCATCAAACACTCCCAGGGACAGGGACAGCACGGGGTTATATACAGTGTAAAACTCCCTCTACACTGTCCCCATCAAACACTCCCAGGACAGGGATAGCACGGGGTTAGATACAGAGTAAAACTCCCTCTACACTGTCCCCCATCAAACACTCCCAGGACAGGGACAGCACGGGGTTAGATACAGCGTAAAACTCCCTCTACACTGTCCCCCATCAAACACTCCCGGGACAGGGACAGCACGGGGTTAGATACAGCGTAAAACTCCCTCTACACTCATCCCCATCAAACACTCCCAGGGACAGGGACAGCACGGGATTAGATACAGCGTAAAACTCCCTCTACACTGTACCTCCATTAAACAAATCCCAGCACAGGGACAGCACGTGGTTAGATACAGAGTAAAGCTCCCTCTACACTGTCCCCCATCAAACACTCCCAGGGACAGGGACAGCACGGGGTTATATACAGTGTAAAACTCCCTCTACACTGTCCCCATCAAACACTCCCAGGACAGGGATAGCACGGGGTTAGATACAGAGTAAAACTCCCTCTACACTGTCCCCCATCAAACACTCCCAGCACAGGGACAGCACGTGGTTAGATACAGAGTAAAGCTCCCTCTACACTGTCCCCCATCAAACACTCCCAGGACAGGGACAGCACGGGGTTATATACAGCATAAAACCCCCTCTACACTGTTCCCCCATCAAACACTCCCAGGACAGGGACAGCACGGGGTTAGATACAGAGTAAAGCTCTCTCTACATTGTCCCCATCAAACACTCCCAGGACAGGAATAGCACGGGGTTAGATACAGAGTAAAGCTCTCTCTACACTGTCCCCATCAAACACTCCCAGGACGGGGATAGATAAAGGGTTAGATACAGGGATAGATACAGGGTAAGATACAGTGTTAGATACGGGGTTAGATACAGGGTTAAATACAGGGATCGATACGGGGTTAGATACAGGGATAAATACAGGGTTAGATACAGTGATAGATACGGGGTTAGATATAGGGATAGATACGGAGTTAGATACAAGGTTAGATACGGGGTTAGATACAGGGATAGATACGCGGAAACTTACGGGGTTAGATACAGGGATAGATACGGGATTAGATACAGGGATAGATACGGGGTTAAATACAGGGATAGATACGGGGTTAAATACAGGGATAGATACGGGGTTAGATACAGGGATCGATACGGGGTTAGATACAGGGATAAATACAGGGTTAGATACGGTGATAGATACGGGGTTAGATACAGGGATAGATACGGGGAAAGATACGGGGTTAGATATAGAGATAGATACGGAGTTAGATACAAGGTTAGATACGGGGTTAGTTACAGGGATAGATACGGGGAAAGATACGGGGTTAGATACGGGGATAGATACGGGGTTAGATACAGGGTTAAATACAGGGATCGATACGGGGTTAGATACAGGGATAAATACAGGGTTAGATACAGTGATAGATACGGGGTTAGATACAGGGTTAGATACGGGGTTAGATATAGGGATAGATACGGAGTTAGATACAAGGTTAGATACGGGCTTAGATACAGGGATAGATACGCGGAAAGATACGGGGTTAGATACAGGGATAGATACGGGATTAGATACAGGGATAGATACGGGGTTAAATACAGGGATAGATACGGGGTTAGATACAGGGATCGATACGAGGTTAGATACAGGGATAAATACAGGGTTAGATACAGTGATAGATACGGGGTTAGATACAGGGATAGATACGGGGAAAGATACGGGGTTAGATATAGGGATAGATACGGAGTTAGATACAAGGTTAGATACGGGGTTAGTTACAGGGATAGATACGGGGAAAGATACGGGGTTAGATACAGGGTTAGATACGGGGAAAGATACGGGGATAGATATGGGGTTAGATACGGGGAAAGATACGGGGTTAGATACAGGGATAGATACAGGTTAGATACGGGGATAGATACAGGGATTGATACGGGGATAGATACGGGGTTAGATACGGGGATGGATACAGGGTTAAATATAGGGTTAGATACGGGGTTAGATACGGGGATAGATACGGGGTTAGATACGGGGATAGATACAGGGTTAGATATAGGGTTCGATACGGGGTTAGATACAGCGATAGATACGGGGTTAGATACAGGGATAGATACGGGGTTAGATACGGGGGTTAGATATGTGGTTAGATACAGCGTTAGATACGGGGATAGATACAGGGTTAGATACGGGGATAGATACACGGTTAGATACGGGGATAGATACAGGGTTAGATATAGGGTTAGATACGGGGTTAGATACGGGGAAAGCTGTGTCTGTGTAATTTTGTTGATTGTTGACGCTGGGAGAACACATTCGATTCATTCCGTGTGACATTTAGAAATGGCTGAAGGCATTGTTGTCATGACAACAGTTCATAACCCAAATTATTTCCAGATATTTTGTAGTTTCAAACATTGCAGCGATATCCTGAACTGGGTAAGTGAGCTGAGGTGTGGTAGGTGGAGTTTAATTTCGATAAATGTAAGGTGTTGCATTGGATTGGTCAAACATAGGCCGGACTTACACACTCAACGGGAAGGCCCTGGGCTGTGTTATATAACAAGAAAGCTAATTCAGCCTTTCAAGCTGAGGGTGTCACTGGCTCGGCCAACCTTTACTGCCCATCCCTAATTACCCACAGGGCATCCACATTGCCGTGGGTCTGGAGTCATGTGTAGGCCAGACTAGGTAAAGATGACAGTTTCCATCCCTGAAGAATGTTAGTGACCCAGATGGGGTTTTCCAACAATCACCAACGGGTTCATGGTCATTATTAGACTCATAATTCCAGATACGTACTGAATTCACATGACACCAACTGCTGTGGTGGGATTTGAACCCAGGTTCCCAGGAAAGCCATTACCTGGGTCTCTGGATTAACAGACCAATGGGGCATCACCTCCCATTCCCTGATTTTTGTTTGGAATGGGAATGAAGGAAGAGCTCCTCCTTCCAAGGGACCCCGTTGTGAGTGACAGGGAGGGGGCTGGGATTGGGAAGGAGGTGCCAGTTTCACCCCTGACCTGGAGGTCTGCCCTGTTTTGAGGTGCTCCCCTGAGGGTCCCTCTCCCAGGGACCAGTGCTTATAACTCTGGGTTTTGTGTCAGGAATGTTACCCACAGATGAAACATGGAAATGGGATTTGGGAAAATAACGTGTTCCCTCAAAGCTAACTTCTAAACCAGGCTTCCATCACATTGTAGGACTGAGGGCAGAAATGGCCACGTTTAATGCCAGGGTCTTGCTCAGAGAAATCGGGGAAGTAACTTGTGGCGATTTAAAAGTCTGTCCATCAAACATTTTAAACATTCGGTGAGGCAATGGCTGTTAGAATTTCACTCAAAACGCTACAACACTGGCATCTACCCGACAATATGGAAAGTTTCCCAGGTATGTCCCGTACTAAAAAGCAGGACAAATCCGACCCGGCTAATTCCCGTCCCATTAGTCTCCTCTCGATCCTCAGTAACGTGACGGACGGTGTCAGTAACAGCTATCAAGCAGCACCTGCTCAGCAATAACCTGCTCAGTGACCCCCAGTTTGGGATCCCCAGGGTCACTCAGCTCCTGACCTCATTCCAGCCTTGGGTCAGACATGGACAGAAGAGCTGGATTCTAGAGGGGAGGGGAGGGGAGAGGGACAGCCCTTGATCTCAAGGCTGGATTCGACTGAGTGTGGCATCAAGGAGCCACTGCAATCAGTGAGTGTCAGGGGGTAAAGTTTCCACTGGCTGGAGTTATGCCTGACACAGAGGAAGATGGTTGTGGTTGTGGAGGGTCAGTCATCTCAGCTCCAGGACATCTCTGCAGGAGTCCCTCAGGGCAGTGTCCTCGGCCCAACCATCTTCAGCTGCTTCATCAATGACCTTCCCTCCACCATAAGGTCAGGAGTGGGGATGTTAAGCAATGACCATCCCCCATTCGAGAGAATCCAGCCATTGCCCCTTGATACTCAATGGTATACCCTCAAAATATCACAGCCAGCTTCACTGGCACTGGGTGAAGATGCTGAAGGGAGTCATAGCGACAGCATCTGGGTTGCTGTGAGTCAACGCAGCAGCTCACGGGCAACAGAAAGGGATCGGATTTTAGTTTACCAAGTACGAACAGCAGCGCCCTGAGTGATCCTGGGCCAGAGGAGGATTTGTGTGAGGGAAGTTCGGAGCAGCTGGGCTTGTATCCATCGGAGTTTCGGAGAGTGAGAGGTGATCTTTTTGAACCAGAAAGTGATCCTGAGAGGATCTCTCCTCCTCCTGGGAAGCTGGCTATGAGGGACAACTGAAGCAGCTCCTGTTTGAGGGGGAGATGATGGGGATTACAGCTGCAGCTGCTGGGTTTGGAGTTGACTCACCGCTGAGTGAGAGAGACCATGGAGAGCAGGGCCGAGACCACGGGCACATTGCGGACTGTGAGTCTACAATCAGCAACAGCCAATAGCCCGGGGCGTTTGAAACTGAGAACAGGCCAACTGGACCTCACTCTCACAGAGCCAGAGCACAGGCGCAGGCCACTTGGCCCATCCTGGCCAAACTGCTCATCAAACATCCACCCACCCCAATCCCATTATCTAGTACATCCACCCTGGTCAGTCTCCCACTGTCCCCCCTCCCCCAGTGCTACCACACCCTGGTCAGTCTCCCTCTGTCCCCTCCCAGTGCTACCACACCCTGGTCAGTCTCCCTCTGTCCCCTCGCCCAGTGCTACCACACCCTGGTCAGTCTCCCTCTGTCCCCCCTCCCCCAGTGCTACCACACCCTGGTCAGTCTCCCTCTGTCCCCTCCCAGTGCTACCACACCCTGGTCAGTCTCCCTCTGTCCCCTCCCCCAGTGCTACCACACCCTGGTCAGTCTCCCTCTGTCCCCTCCCCCCGTGCTATCACACCCTGGTCAGTCTCCCTCTGTCCCCCCTCCCCCAGTGCTACCACACCCTGGTCAGTCTCCCTCTGTCCCCTCTCCCCGTGCTATCACACCCTGGTCAGTCTCCCTCTGTCCCCTCCCCCAGTGCTACCACACCCTGGTCAGTCTCCCTCTGTCCCCTCCCCCAGTTCTATCACACCCTGGTCAGTCTCCCTCTGTCCCCCCTCCCCCAGTGCTACCACACCCTGGTCAGTCTCCCTCTGTCCCCTCCCCCCAGTGCTATCACACCCTGGTCAGTCTCCCTCTGTCCCCCCTCCCCCAGTGCTATCACACCCTGGTCAGTCTCCCTCTGTCCCCCCTCCCCCAGTGCTATCACACCCTGGTCAGTCTCCCTCTGTCCCCTCCCCCAGTGCTATCACACCCTGGTCAGTCTCCCTCTGACCCCTCCCCCCGTGCTACCACACCCTGGTCAGTCTCCCTCTGTCCCCCCTCCCCGTGCTACCACACCCTGGTCAGTCTCCCTCTGTCCCCTCCCCCAGTGCTATCACACCCTGGTCAGTCTCCCTCTGTCCCCTCTCCCCGTGCTACCACACCCTGGTCAGTCTCCCTCTTCCCCCTCTCCTCGTGCTACCACACCCTGGTCAGGCTCCCTCTGTCCCCTCCCCCAGTGCTATCACACCCTGGTCAGTCTCCCTCTGTCCCCTCTCCCCGTGCTACCACACCCTGGTCAGTCTCCCTCTTCCCCCTCTCCTCGTGCTACCACACCCTGGTCAGTCTCCCTCTGTCCTCTCCCCCAGTGCTACCACACCCTGGTCAGTCTCCCTCTGTCCCCCCTCCCCCAGTGCTATCACACCCTGGTCAGTCTCCCTCTGTCCCCACCCCCAGTGCTATCACACCCTGGTCAGTCTCCCTCTGTCCCCTCCCCCAGTTCTATCACACCCTGGTCAGTCTCCCTCTGTCCCCCCTCCCCCAGTGCTATCACACCCTGGTCAGTCTCCCTCTGTCCCCTCCCCCAGTGCTACCACACCCTGGTCAGGCTCCCTCTGTCCCCTCCCCCAGTGCTACCACACCCTGGTCAGTCTCCCTCTGTCCCCTCCCCCAGTGCTACCACACCCTGGTCAGTCTCCCTCTGCCCCCTCCCCCCGTGCTATCACACCCTGGTCAGTCTCCCTCTGTCCCCTCCCCCAGTTCTATCACACCCTGGTCAGTCTCCCTCTGTCCCCCCTCCCCCAGTGCTATCACACCCTGGTCAGTCTCCCTCTGTACCCTCCCCCCAGTGCTATCACACCCTGGTCAGTCTCCCTCTGTCCCCTCCCCCCGTGCTATCACACCCTGGTCAGTCTCCCTCTGTCCCCTCCCCCAGTGCTATCACACCCTGGTCAGTCTCCCTCTGTCCCCTCCCCCCGTGCTACCACACCCTGGTCAGTCTCCCTCTGTCCCCTCCCCCCGTGCTACCACACCCTGGTCAGTCTCCCTCTGTCCCCTCCCAGTGCTACCACACCCTGGTCAGTCTCCCTCTGTCCCCTCCCCCCGTGCTACCACACCCTGGTCAGTCTCCCTCTGTCCCCTCCCAGTGCTACCACACCCTGGTCAGGCTCCCTCTGTCCCCTCCCCCCGTGCTACCACACCCTGGTCAGTCTCCCTCTGTCCCCTCCCCCAGTGCTACCACACCCTGGTCAGTCTCCCTCTGTCCCCTCCCCCCGTGCTACCACACCCTGGTCAGTCTCCCTCTGACCCCTCCCCCAGTGCTACCACACCCTGCTCAGTCTCCCGCTGCCCCCTCCCCCAGTGCTACCACACCCTGGTCAGTCTCCCTCTACCCCCTCTCCCCGTGCTATCACACCCTGGTCAGTCTCCCTCTACCCCCTCTCTCCATGCTATCACACCCTGGTCAGTCTCCCTCTGTCCCCTCTCCCCGTGCTACCACACCCTGGTCAGTCTCCCTCTACCCCCTCTCTCCATGCTACCACACCCTGGTCAGTCTCCCTCTTCCCCCTCTCCTCGTGCTACCACACCCTGGTCAGGCTCCCTCTGTCCCCTCCCCCAGTGCTATCACACCCTGGTCAGTCTCCCTCTGTCCCCTCTCCCCGTGCTACCACACCCTGGTCAGGCTCCCTCTGTCCCCTCCCCCAGTGCTATCACACCCTGGTCAGTCTCCCTCTGTCCCCTCCCCCAGTGCTATCACACCCAGTACTAGCACAGTGCCCCAGTAGGCCCTGGGATGGTGCCTGGGTGGCTGCTGGGCTGGGAGTGTGTCAGTGATGAGGTTGGATCTTTTACCTGTCCATACATGCCCCCTTTCCCCAGGAGCAGTCCCATCTCCCGGCAGTCCTCCCAGATCTGGTTCATTTCTTGGGCAGGAAGAGGTTTCTGACTGTCCTGTGGATGGAGAAGAAAATCTTTTGAATATCGGAAGAGTTGAACTTCTAAGATTCACTCTCGGAGACACACAGTGCCTGTGTCTGTCTGCACATTCAGCCAACATCCCCACCCTGCTTCCCAGCTCTCTCTGGGTCAGTGAGGATCTGAAATCTGAATACAGCCTGTTATCAGGAACAACCATTTAATACATTCTATCCGTTTTAAAATAGTGAAGGAAAAGGATAGACCAGATCTAAAAGTTGAAGTTCTAAATTGGAGAGAGGCCAATTTTGACGGTATTAGGCAAGAACTTTCAAAAGCTGATTGGGGGCAGATGTTCGCAGGTTAAGGGACGGCTGGAAAATGGGAAGCCTTCAGAAATGAGATAACAAGAATCAAGAGAAAGTATATTCCTGTCAGGGTGAAAGGGAAGGCTGGTAGGTATAGGGAGTGCTGAATGACTAAAGAAATTGAGGGTTTGGTTAAGAAAAAGAAGGAAGCATATGTCAGGTATAGACAGGATAGATCGAGTGAATCCTTAGAAGAGTATAAAGGCAGTAGGAGTATACTTGAGAGAAATCAGGAGGGAAAAGAGGGGACATGAGGTAGCTTTGGCAAATAGAATTAAGGAGAATCCAAAAGGTTTTTACAAATACATTCAGGACAAAAGGGTAACTAGGGAGAGAATAGGGCCCCTCAAAGATCAGCAAGGTGGCCTTTGTGTGGAGCCACAGAAAATGAGGGAGGTACTAAATGAGTATTTTGCATCAGTGGAAAAGGATATGGAAGGTATAGACTGTAGGGAAATAGATGGTGACATCTTGCAAAATGTCCAGATTACAGAGGAAGAAGTGCTGGATGTCTTGAAACGGTTAAAAGTGGATAAATCCCCAGGACCTGATCAGGTGGACCCGAGAACTCTGTGGGAAGCTAGAGAAGTGATTGCTGGGCCTCTTGCTGAGATATTTGTATCATCGATAGTCACAGGTGAGGTGCCGGAAGACTGGAGGTTGGCAAATGTGGTGCCGCTGTTTAAGAAAGACAGGCCAGGGAACTATAGACCGGTGAGCCTGATGTCGGTGGTGGGCAAGTTGTTGGAGGGAATCCTGAGGGACAGGATGTACATGTATCTGGAAAGGCAAGGACTGATGAGGGATAGTCAACATGGCTTTGTGCGTGGGAAATATGTCTCACAAACTTGTTTGAGTTTTTTGAAGAAGTAACAAAGAAGATTGATGAGGACAGAGCAGTAGATGTGATCTATATGGACTTCAGTAAGGCGTTCGACAAGGTTCCCCATGGGAGACTGATTAGCAAGGTTAGATCTCATGGAATACAAGGAGAACTAGCCATTTGGATACAGAACTGGCTCAAAGGTAGAAGACAGAGGGTGGTGGAGGAGTGTTGTTTTTCAGACTGGAGGCCTGTGACCAGTGCAGTGCCACAAGGATTGGTGCTGGGCCCTCGACTTTTTGTCATTTACATAAATGATTTGGATGCGAGCATAAGAGGTACAGTTAGTAAGTTTGCAGATGACACCGAAATTGGAGGTGTAGTGGACAGCGAAGAGGGTTACCTCAGATTACAACAGGATCTGGACCAGATGGGTCAATGGGCTGAGAAGTGGCAGATGGAGTTTAATTCAGATAAATGTGAGGTGCTGCATTTTGGGAAAGCAAATCTTAGCAGGACTTATACACTTAATGGTAAGATCCTAGGGAGTGTTGCTGAACAAAGAGACCTTGGAGGGCAGGTTCATAGCTCCTTGAAAGTGGAGTCGCAGGTAGATAGGATAGTGAAGAAGGCGTTTGGTATGCTTTCCTTTATTGGTCAGAGTATTGAGTACAGGAGTTGGGAGGTTATGTTGCGGCTGTACAGGACATTGGTTAGGCCACTGTTGGAATATTGCGTGCAATTCTGGTCTCCTTCCTATCGGAAAGATGTTGTGAAACTTGAAAGGGTTCAGAAAAGATTTACAAGGATGTTGCCAGGTTTGGAGGATCTGAGCTACAGGGAGAGGCTGAACAGGCTGGGACTGTTTTCCCTGGAGCGTCGGAGGCTGAGGGGTGACCTTATAGAGGTTTACAAAATTATGAGGGGCATGGATAGGATAAATAGACAAAGTCTTTTCTCTGAGGTCAGGGAGTCCAGAACTAGACGGCATAGGTTTAGGGTGAGAGGAAAAAGATATAAAAGAGACCTAAGAGGCAACTTTTTCACGCAGAGGGTGGTACGTGTATGGAATGAGCTGCCAGAGGATGTGGTGGAGGCTGGTACAATTGCAACATTTAAGAGGCATTCGGATGGGTATATGAATAGGAAGGGTTTGGAGGGATATGGGCCGGGTGCTGGCAGGTGGGACTAGATTGGGTTGGGATATCTGGTCGGCATGGACGGGTTGGACCGAAGGGTCTGTTTTCATGCTGTACGTCTCTGTGACTCTATGACATGCTCTTACTGACAACAAAATGGCTTCTTAATGCAAGTAACATGTCAAAATGGCTTCTCGGCAGCAAATGGACAATTCTGTTTAAAATGGCTTTTAACCCCGCTAAAAGCTGCATTCCTGAACTAACTATAGAGTACTGAATCAAAGATTAGTAGACAATGCTTCTTTTACGGCATAGAAATAACGAGACTAGACATTACTAGCCATCCTAACTGACCCTGCAAAGAGAGATAAAGAAGCTTGGATGTTTAAAACAAAGTTGATTCTCAGGAAATATCATTGAGCTAAGTTGCTGTCAATAATGTCAATTTTATTAAATGTGATTAGTAATTGTTTGAACGTGCTCTGTAACCATGGCTGTACTAAAGATATAAAAATGTCTTTGTCTTAAGCCACGTGTGCAGTTTCTCCGAGGGACACAGAACCTGTGCCCAGCTGAAAAATAAAGTGTGAAATCTTGCAAAACCAGACCGAATCGTCTGTGTGTATTGACTGATCGCGGAACCGAGAGACCCCTCCCCTGGGGGAGTCCAGATCTTCATCCGCTCCAAATGTCACTCCTGTCCATTCACTTCTCTCATTCAACTCATTAATAGGTTTTGTAAATAATTATGACCCCAGCACTGATCGCTGTGACTCTCCCACCATTCTATAACAGCCCCATTTATCGCACTGTCGTTTATTAATTGGCTAATGCTCTCTGTGTTCATGAGTGCTCCCAACACCATGGGCTCTTATTAAATTGATGAATGTTTAGTATCTTATCCAACGCCGTATGAAAATCCAAATATTTGCTTAGATTTATTACTGTCTGAGGTACAGTGCAAAGGTTTGTTTTGGGTGCAGTATAGCCAGGTCATACTGTACGGAGGTCACAGGGTGACAGAACAGTGAGAAAGGCAATGTTACAGCTACACAGAAGATGCACAAAGAGGGAGACCAACATTAGATTGGAAATTGGAGAGGTATATTGAGCAGTCTAAGCTGCCCCTGAACCTGCTGGTGTGTGTGTTTGGGTTTCTGTACCCTCTCCCTGATGGAAGAGGGTGTAGTAGATCATTACCACCGTGCGATGGGTCTTTGATGATGTTGGCAGCCTTTCTGCGGCAGTGAGCTGTGTAACTGGAGTCCATGGGTGGGAGGTTGGCTCCCCCCTGTGATGGGCTGGGCTGTACACACCACGCTCTGTAATTTCTTATCGTCCTGGGCAGAGCAGTTGCCGTACCTGGCTGTACCCACCCAGACAGTGTGGTCTCAATGGGGCATCTGTAAACGTTGGTGAGAGTCCTTATGGATGAGCTGAGTTTCCTGAGTCTCCCAATATCTATCCGGCCTGTTACCACCTCATCGAACTTTAGTGAATCTGTCAGGCTTGGTGTCCCCTTCATGAGGCAGTACTGACCCTGTGTGATTATATTCTGTTTCGAAATGCTCCATAATAAGCTGCAACATTTACTTGAACTGAATTTTACTTCCAGTTAGTAGAAGGAGAGGTGATAGAGACTGGTGGTGGTTTGACCTGGGGGTCAGCACACCTCAGGAGAGGGGACAGGTTGAGACGGAGTAACCTGATGGTAACCTCATCTGGTGCAGGAACTAAACCCAAAGGTGGCATCAGAAACCAGCTGTTCAGTCAAGTGGGCTAACCAACCTGTGGCCAGGGAAAGGGCTGCAAAGATGAGTGTTTAATGTTAAATAATGACAGCTCTGTAGCTGAGCTCAGCTGTAGTGAACTGGGCTGGGGGATAGAGCAGTGCAGAAAGTGAGAAACTGCCCATGTGTGCAAAGCTGAGGGGCAGGTGAGATTTGGAGAAATAAGGAAAGACTGAGGAAGACAGTTCAGGGTCATCAGGAGAAGGACAAAGTGAGAGAGATACTGAGCTCAAAATGTATAAACAGAGAGCAGGAGGTTCTGTCGGTGTTTAAGAAGGAAAAGAGTTAAAGTGAGTGAGAAAAGAGGTTAATAGCAGAGAAGAGGGGAACAGGAGATGAAATGGACAACCATTTTGCTTCTGTTCTCACGACAGAGGATACGGAAGTCTTTCTGTAAACCAGGGACTTGGGGAAAGTTATAATCAGGTACTGACTGAGCAGTGGCCTGCCCTGGGGAGGGGGATGTGCTGGTGTGGATTCGGGACAGGCTGCAGGACGCTGCAAACTGACACATCAAACTCCCCTGTCACTCCCCACCGCATGGGTCACCACCAAACCCAGTGGGGATACATTCACTGTCCCCATCCGCGTCATCCATGGATTAGGGGACACATTGAAACTGAGAGCTCTTCCCCTTCAAACAGAGGGTTGTGAGAGTGAGGAGCGCTCTGTCTCTGAGGGGAGGGGAGGGGTGGGGAGGGGAGGGGTGGGGGAGATGGCGGTGAAGGTGGGAGAGTGGATTCGGAAAATCTCTGAGGTGTCAGGATCTTATTCAACGTTGGAGCATGTTCCAGGAGCCAAGTGTCTGAATCCGGTTTCTGTCAGTTTGTGTCAAACCGTTTTACCCCAGAGCAGGCCCAGAGCCTGAACCCCTATCAACTGAGCAGCACTACCACATCCAAACACTCCCACACCACAAACGGTTAAAGGTGGATAAATCCCCAGGACCTGATCAGGTGTACCCGAGAACTCGGTGGGAAGCTGGAGAAGTGATTGCTGGGCCTCTTACTGAGATACTTGTATCATCGATAGTCACAGGTGAGGTGCCGGAAGAATGGAGGTTGGCAAACGTGGTGCCATTGTTTAAGAAAGATAAGCCAGGGAACTTTCGACCGGTGAGCCTGACCTCAGTGGTGGGCAAGTTGTTGGAGGGAATCCTGAGGGACAGGATGTACATGTATTTGGAAAGGCAAGGACTGATTAGGGATAGTCAACAGGGCTTTGTGCATGGGAAATCATGTCGCACAAACTTGATTGAGTTTTTTGAAGAAGTAACAAAGAGGATTGATGAGGGCAGAGCAGTAGATGTGATCGATATGGACTTCAGTAAGGCTGTCAGTTTGTGTCAAACTGTTTTAGCCCAGAACAGGCCCCAAGCCTGAACCCCTTCAACTGAGCAGCACCCCCCCACCCCACACACCCATCCAACACCCCACAGACCCCCCACAACACTCACACCGCACCCCAACAGCCCCCCCCCCTCCCCCCATCGCTGAGGGCCAGTGAGGTACTTACCCGACTGTCCACCATCTCCATGCCAATCATCAGCCCCTTCCCCCGGACGTCCCCCACAATCTCGAAGTCTTGGCGCAGTTTCTCCAGCCCCAGGAGCAGCCGGTTCCCCAGGGTCTCGCAGTTCCCCATCAGATTCTCCTCTTCGATCACCTTCAAACAGAGAGAACCCAGTGACCCCCACATCCCATCACCCCCTCACCCCCATCACCCTGTCACCCTGTCACCCCCATCACCCCATCACCCCCACACCCCGTCACACCCACACCCCGTCACCCCCACACCCCTCACCCCCACACCCCTCACCCCCACACCCCGTCACCCCCACACCCCGTCACCCCCACACCCCTCACCCCCACACCCCGTCACCCCCACACCCCGTCACCCCCACACCCCTCACCCCCACACCCCGTCACACCCACACCCCGTCACCCCCACACCCCTCACCCCCACACCCCTCACCCCCACACCCCGTCACCCCCACACCCCGTCACCCCCACACCCCTCACCCCCACACCCCGTCACCCCCACACCCCGTCACCCCCACACCCCTCACCCCCACACCCCTCACCCCCACACCCCTCACCCCCACACCCCGTCACCCCCACACCCCTCACCCCCACACCCCGTCACCCCCACACCCCTCACCCCCACACCCCTCACCCCCACACCCCCACACCCCTCACCCCCACACCCCTCACCCCCACACCCCGTCACCCCCACACCCCGTCACCCCCACACCCCTCACCCCAACACCCCGTCACCCCCACACCCCTCACCCCCACACCCCTCACCCCCACACCCCCCACCCCCACACCCCGTCACCCCCCACACCCCGTCACCCCAACACCCCGTCACCCCCACACCCCGTCACCCCCACACCCCTCACCCCCACACCCCGTCACCCCCACACCCCGTCACCCCCACACCCCTCACCCCAACACCCCGTCACCCCCACACCCCTCACCCCCACACCCCTCACCCCCACACCCCATCACCCCCACACCCCTCACCCCCACACCCCTCACCCCGTCACCCCCACACCCCGTCACCCCAACACCCCTCACCCCCACACCCCATCACCCCCACACCCCTCACCCCCACACCCCTCACCCCCACACCCCATCACCCCCACACCCCTCACCCCCACACCCCGTCACCCCCACACCCCTCACCCCCACACCCCGTCACCCCCACACCCCTCACCCCCACACCCCGTCACCCCACACCCCGTCACCCCCACACCCCTCACCCCCCATCACCCCCACACCCCTCACCCCCCATCACCCCCACACCCCCACACCCCATCACCCCCACACCCCGTCACCCCCACACCCCTCACCCCCCATCACCCTGTCGCCCCCACACCCCTCACCCCCCACACCCCGTCACCCCCACACCCCGTCACCCCCCCACACCCCGTCACCCCCCCCCACTCCGTCACCCCACCCCCACCCCGTCACCCCCCCACCCCGTCACCCTCACATCCCCCACCCCCACACCCCATCACCCCAACACCCCACACTCCTCACCCCTACACACCGTCACCCCCAACCCCCCCACCCCCACAACCCCACACCCCGTCACCCCCACACCCCGTCACCCCCACACCCCTCACCCCATCACCCCCACACCCCATCACCCCGTCACCCCCACACCCCTCACCCCATCACCCCTCACCCCCACACCCTGTCACCCCCACCCCCCCCACCCCCACACCCCACACACCCCCACCCCCACACCCCGTCACCCCCACACCCCTCACCCCCACACCCCATCACCCCCACACCCCCCACCCCCACACCCCGTCACCCCCACACCCCTCACCCCATCACCCCCACACCCCTCACCCCCACACCCTGTCACCCCCACCCCCCCCACCCCCCACACACCCCCACCCCCACACCCCGTCACCCCCACACCCCTCACCCCCACACCCCATCACCCCCACACCCCCACACCCCCACACCCCTCACCCCCACACCCCTTACCCCCACACACCGTCACCCCCACATCCCGTCACCCCCACACACCGTCACCCCCACACCCCGTCACCCCCGCACCCCCACACACCGTCACCCCCACCCCCCACCCCCACACCCCGTCACCCCCACACCCCGTCACCCCAACACCCCGTCACCCCCTCACCCCCACATCCCGTCACCCCCACACCCCGTCACCCCCACACACCGTCACCCCAGCACCCCCACACACCGTCACCCCCACTCCCCACCCCCACACCCCATCACCCCCACACCCCTCACCCCCACACCCCGTCACCCCCAAGACCCCACCCCCACACCCCTCACACCCCCCACCCCCACACCCCGTCACCCCCACACCCCTCACCCCCACACCCCATCACCCCCACACCCCTCACATCCCCCACCCCCACACCCCGTCACCCCCACACCCCTCACCCCCACACCCCATCACCCCCACGCCCCATCACCCCAACACTCCACACGCCTCACCCCTCACCCCCACACCCCGTCACCCCCACACCCCTCACCCCCACACCGCTCACCCCCACACCCCTCACCCCCACACCCCGTCACCCCACACCCCTCACCCCTCACCCCCACACCCCTCACCCCGTCACCCCACACCCCTCACCCCCACACCCCTCACCCCCACACCCCTCACCCCCAAACCCCATCACCCCACACCCCCACACCCCATCACCCCTCACCCCTCACCCCCACACTCCGTCGCCCCCACACCCCGTCACCCCCACACCCCTCACCCCCACACCGCTCACCCCCACACCCCTCACCCCCACACCCCGTCACCCCACACCCCTCACCCCTCACCCCCACACCCCTCACCCCGTCACCCCACACCCCTCACCCCCACACCCCTCACCCCCACACCCCTCACCCCCAAACCCCATCACCCCACACCCCCACACCCCATCACCCCTCACCCCTCACCCCCACACTCCGTCGCCCCCACACCACTCACCCCCACACCCCTCACCCCCACACCCCCCACCCCCACACCCCTCACCCCCACACCCCTCACCCCCACACACCGTCACCTCCACACCCCGTCACCCCCACACACCGTCACCCCCACACCCCGTCACCCCCGCACCCCCACACACCGTCACCCCCACTCCCCACCCCCACACCCCATCACCCCGTCACCCCCGCACCCCCACACACCGTCACCCCCACCCCCCACCCCCACACCCCATCACCCCCACACCCCGTCACCCCCACACCCCATCACCCCCACACCCCGTCACCCCCGCACCCCCACACACCGTCACCCCCACCCCCCACCCCCACACCCCATCACCCCCACACCCCGTCACCCCCACACCCCATCACCCGTCACCCCCGCACCCCCACACACCGTCACCCCCCACACCCCTCACCCCCACACCCCTCACCCCCACACCCCTCACCCCCACACCCCATCACCCCTCACCCCCGCACCCCTCACCCCCCCTCACCCCCAAACCCCATCACCCCACACCCCCACACCCCATCACCCCCACACCCCTCACCCCATCACCCCCACACCCCGTCACCCCCGCACCCCCACACACCGTCACCCCCACTCCCCACCCCCACACCCCCGCACCCCCACACACCGTCACCCCCACACCCCGTCACCCCCACACCCCCCACCCCCACACCCCCACACCCCTCACCCCCACACCCCATCGCCCCCACACCCCATCACCCCCACACCCCTCACCCCATCACCCCGTCACCCCCACACCCCTCACCCCATCACCCCTCACCCCCACACCCTGTCACCCCCACCCCCCCCACCCCCACACCCCACACACCCCCACCCCCACACCCCGTCACCCCCACACCCCTCACCCCCACACCCCATCACCCCCACACCCCCCACCCCCACACCCCGTCACCCCCACACCCCTCACCCCATCACCCCCACACCCCTCACCCCCACACCCTGTCACCCCCACCCCCCCCACCCCCACACCCCACACACCCCCACCCCCACACCCCATCACCCCCACACCCCTCACCCCCACACCCCATCACCCCCACACCCCCACACCCCTCACCCCCACACCCCTCACCCCCACACACCGTCACCCCCACATCCCGTCACCCCCACACACCGTCACCCCCACACCCCGTCACCCCCGCACCCCCACACACCGTCACCCCCACCCCCCACCCCCACACCCCGTCACCCCCACACCCCGTCACCCCCACACCCCGTCACCCCCTCACCCCCACATCCCGTCACCCCCACACCCCGTCACCCCCACACACCGTCACCCCCGCACCCCCACACACCGTCACCCCCACTCCCCACCCCCACACCCCATCACCCCCACACCCCTCACCCCCACACCCCGTCACCCCCAAGACCCCACCCCCACACCCCTCACACCCCCCACCCCCACACCCCGTCACCCCCACACCCCTCACCCCCACACCCCATCACCCCCACACCCCTCACATCCCCCACCCCCACACCCCATCACCCCTCACCCCCACACCCCATCACCCCCACGCCCCATCACCCCAACACTCCACACGCCTCACCCCTCACCCCCACACCCCGTCACCCCCACACCCCTCACCCCCACACCGCTCACCCCCACACCCCTCACCCCCACACCCCGTCACCCCACACCCCTCACCCCTCACCCCCACACCCCTCACCCCGTCACCCCACACCCCTCACCCCCACACCCCTCACCCCCACACCCCTCACCCCCAAACCCCATCACCCCACACCCCCACACCCCATCACCCCTCACCCCTCACCCCCACACTCCGTCGCCCCCACACCCCGTCACCCCCACACCCCTCACCCCCACACCGCTCACCCCCACACCCCTCACCCCCACACCCCGTCACCCCACACCCCTCACCCCTCACCCCCACACCCCTCACCCCGTCACCCCACACCCCTCACCCCCACACCCCTCACCCCCACACCCCTCACCCCCAAACCCCATCACCCCACACCCCCACACCCCATCACCCCTCACCCCTCACCCCCACACTCCGTCGCCCCCACACCACTCACCCCCACACCCCTCACCCCCACACCCCCCACCCCCACACCCCTCACCCCCACACCCCTCACCCCCACACACCGTCACCTCCACACCCCGTCACCCCCACACACCGTCACCCCCACACTCCGTCACCCCCGCACCCCCACACACCGTCACCCCCACTCCCCACCCCCACACCCCATCACCCCGTCACCCCCGCACCCCCACACACCGTCACCCCCACCCCCCACCCCCACACCCCATCACCCCCACACCCCGTCACCCCCACACCCCATCACCCCCACACCCCGTCACCCCCGCACCCCCACACACCGTCACCCCCACCCCCCACCCCCACACCCCATCACCCCCACACCCCGTCACCCCCACACCCCATCACCCGTCACCCCCGCACCCCCACACACCGTCACCCCCACACCCCTCACCCCCACACCCCTCACCCCCACACCCCTCACCCCCACACCCCATCACCCCTCACCCCCGCACACCTCACCCCCCCTCACCCCCAAACCCCATCACCCCACACCCCCACACCCCATCACCCCCACACCCCTCACCCCATCACCCCCACACCCCGTCACCCCCGCACCCCCACACACCGTCACCCCCACTCCCCACCCCCACACCCCCGCACCCCCACACACCGTCACCCCCACACCCCGTCACCCCCACACCCCCCACCCCCACACCCCCACACCCCTCACCCCCACACCCCATCGCCCCCACACCCCGTCACCCCCACACCCCGTCACCCCCACACCCCGTCACCCCCACACCCCTCACCCCCACACCCCGTCACCCCCACACCCCTCACCCCCACACCCCGTCACCCCCACACCCCCCACACCCCGTCACCCCCACACCCCGTCACCCCCGCACCCCCACACACCGTCACCCCCACCCCCCACCCCCACACCCCATCACCCCCACACACCGTCACCCCCACCCCCCACCCCCACACCCCTCACCCCCACACCCCTCACCCCCACACCCCATCACCCCTCACCCCCGCACCCCTCACCCCCCCTCACCCCCAAACCCCATCACCCCACACCCCCACACCCCATCACCCCCACACCCCTCACCCCATCACCCCGTCACCCCCGCACCCCCACACACCGTCACCCCCACTCCCCACCCCCACACCCCATCACCCCCACACCCCTCACCCCCACACCCCGTCACCCCCAAGACCCCACCCCCACACCCCTCACACCCCCCACCCCCACACCCCGTCACCCCCACACCCCTCACCCCCACACCCCATCACCCCCACACCCCTCACATCCCCCACCCCCACACCCCGTCACCCCCACACCCCATCACCCCCACACCCCATCACCCCAACACCCCACACGCCTCACCCCTCACCCCCACACCCCCACACCCCGTCACCCCCACACCCCTCACCCCCACACCCCCCACCCCCACACCCCTCACCCCCACACCCCTCACCCCCACACACCGTCACCCCCACACCCCGTCACCCCCACACCCCCCACCCCCACACCCCTCACCCCCACACCCCTCACCCCCACACACCGTCACCTCCACACCCCGTCACCCCCACACACCGTCACCCCCACACCCCGTCACCCCCGCACCCCCACACACCGTCACCCCCACTCCCCACCCCCACACCCCATCACCCCGTCACCCCCGCACCCCCACACACCGTCACCCCCACCCCCCACCCCCACACCCCATCACCCCCACACCCCGTCACCCCCACACCCCATCACCCCCACACCCCGTCACCCCCGCACCCCCACACACCGTCACCCCCACACCCCTCACCCCCACACCCCTCACCCCCACACCCCTCACCCCCACACCCCTCACCCCCACACCCCATCACCCCTCACCCCCGCACCCCTCACCCCCCCTCACCCCCAAACCCCATCACCCCACACCCCCACACCCCATCACCCCCACACCCCTCACCCCATCACCCCCACACCCCGTCACCCCCGCACCCCCACACACCGTCACCCCCACTCCCCACCCCCACACCCCCCGCACCCCCACACACCGTCACCCCCACACCCCCCACCCCCACACCCCGTCACCCCCACACCCCTCACCCCCACACCCCATCGCCCCC
Source organism: Chiloscyllium plagiosum (assembly GCF_037043375.1). Taxonomy (NCBI): domain Eukaryota; kingdom Metazoa; phylum Chordata; class Chondrichthyes; order Orectolobiformes; family Hemiscylliidae; genus Chiloscyllium; species Chiloscyllium plagiosum. The sequence continues at coordinate 162,984,221 of NW_028270140.1, read as the reverse complement.
ACACCCCCCACACCCCGTCACCCCCTCACCCCCTCACCCCCACACCCCTTCACCCCCCACACCCACACCCCGTCACCCCCACACCCCTCACCCCCACACCCCCCACACCCCGTCACCCCCACACCCCGTCACCCCCGCACCCCCACACACCGTCACCCCCACCCCCCACCCCCACACCCCATCACCCCCACACACCGTCACCCCCACCCCCCACCCCCACACCCCTCACCCCCACACCCCTCACCCCTACACCCCATCACCCCTCACCCCCGCACCCCTCACCCCCCCTCACCCCCAAACCCCATCACCCCACACCCCCACACCCCATCACCCCCACACCCCTCACCCCATCACCCCGTCACCCCCACACCCCCACACACCGTCACCCCCACTCCCCACCCCCACACCCCATCACCCCCACACCCCTCACCCCCACACCCCGTCACCCCCAAGACCCCACCCCCACACCCCTCACACCCCCCACCCCCACACCCCGTCACCCCCACACCCCTCACCCCCACACCCCATCACCCCCACACCCCTCACATCCCCCACCCCCACACCCCGTCACCCCCACACCCCTCACCCCCACACCCCATCACCCCCACACCCCATCACCCCAACACCCCACACGCCTCACCCCCACACCCCCACACCCCGTCACCCCCACACCCCTCACCCCCACACCGCTCACCCCCACACCCCTCACCCCCACACCCCGTCACCCCACACCCCTCACCCCCACACCCCTCACCCCCACACCCCTCACCCCGTCACCCCACACCCCTCACCCCCACACCCCTCACCCCCACACCCCTCACCCCCAAACCCCATCACCCCACACCCCTACACCCCATCACCCCCACACCCCTCACCCCTCACCCCCCACACTCCGTCGCCCCCACACCACTCACCCCCACACCCCTCACCCCCACACCCCGTCACCCCCACACCCCCCACCCCCACACCCCTCGCCCCCACACCCCTCACCCCCACACACCGTCACCTCCACACCCTGTCACCCCCACACACCGTCACCCCCGCCACCCCCACACACCGTCACCCCCACTCCCCACCCCCACACCCCATCACCCCGTCACCCCCGCACCCCCACACACCGTCACCCCCACCCCCCACACCCCATCACCCCCACACCCCGTCACCCCCACACCCCATCACCCCCACACCCCGTCACCCCCGCACCCCCACACACCGTCACCCCCACCCCCCACCCCCACACCCATCACCCCCACACCCCGTCACCCCCACACCCCATAACCCCCACACCCCGTCACCCCCGCACCCCCACACACCGTCACCCCCACACCCCTCACCCCCACACCCCTCACCCCCACACCCCTCACCCCCACACCCCATCACCCCTCACCCCCGCACCCCTCACCCCCAAACCCCATCACCCCACACCCCCACACCCCATCACCCCCACACCCCTCACCCCATCACCCCACACCCCGTCACCCCCCGCACCCCCACACACCGTCACCCCCACTCCCCACCCCCACACCCCCGCACCCCCACACACCGTCACCCCCACACCCCGTCACCCCCACACCCCCCACCCCCACACCCCGTCACCCCCACACCCTCACCCCCACACCCCATCGCCCCCACACCCCCCACACCCCGTCACCCCCACACCCCGTCACCCCCACACCCCTCACCCCCCACACCCCTTCACCCCCACACCCCCACCCCCACACCCCGTCACCCCCACACCCCGTCACCCCCACACCCCCCACACCCCGTCACCCCCACACCCCGTCACCCCCGCACCCCCACACACCGTCACCCCCACCCCCCACCCCCACACCCCATCACCCCCACACACCGTCACCCCCACCCCCCACCCCCACACCCCTCACCCCACACCCCTCACCCCCACACCCCATCACCCCTCACCCCCGCACCCCTCACCCCCCCTCACCCCCAAACCCCATCACCCCACACCCCCACACCCCATCACCCCCACACCCCTCACCCCATCACCCCGTCACCCCCGCACCCCCACACACCATCACCCCCACTCCCCACCCCCACACCCCCGCACCCCCACACCCCGTCACCCCCCCACCCCTCACCTCCACACCCCTCACCCCCACACTCCGTATCCCACACACCCTGTCACCCTCACACAGCGTCACCCCTCAACCCCACCCCCCTCCACCCCGTCACCCCCCACCCCCACCCCGTCACCCCACACCCACCCCCCCACCCCATCGCCCCCACACCCCACACCCTGTCACCCCCACACCCCGTCAACCCCACACCCCGTGAACCCCACACCCCCACACCCCTCACCCCCACACCCTGTCACCCCCACACCCCGTCACCCCCACACCCCGTCACCCCCACACCCCGTCACCCCCACACCCCGTCAACCCCACACCCCCACACCCCTCACCCCCACACCCTGTCACCCCCACACCCCGTCACCCCCACACCCCGTCACCCCCACACCCCTCACCCCCACACCCTGTCACCCCCACACCCCGTCACCCCCACACCCCGTCACCCCCACACCCCCCACCCCCACACCCCCGTCACCCCCACACCCCTCACCCCCACACCCCATCGCCCCCACACCCCGTCACCCCCACACACCCGTCACCGCCACACCCCGTCACCCCCACACCCCACACCCCGTCACCCCCACACCCCTCACCCCCACACCCCGTCACCCCCACACCCCCCACACCCCGTCACCCCCACACCCCTCACCCCCACACCCCGTCACCCCCACACCCCGTCACCCCTCACCCCCACACCCCGTCACCACCACACCCCCCACACCCCGTCACCCCCACACCCCTCACCCCACACCCCGTCACCCCCACACCCCCACACCCCGTCACCCCCACACCCCTCACCCCCACACTCCCCACCCCCACACCCCGTCACCCCCACACCCCTCACCCCCACACCCCGTCACCCCCACATCCCCACACCCCTCACCCCCACACCCCTCACCCCCACACTCCCCAACCCCACACCCCGCACCCCCACCCCCTCACCCCCACTCCCCTCACCCCCACACCCCGTCACCCCCACACCCCTCACCCCCACACCCCCCACCCCCACACCCCTCACCCCCACACTCCCCACCCCCACACCCCGTCACCCCCACGCCCCCCACCCCCACACCCCGTCACCCCCACACCCCGTCACCCCCACATCTCACCCCCACACCCCATCACCCCCACACCCCTCACCCCCACACCCCGTCACCCCCACACCCCTCACCCCCACACCCCTCACCCCCACACCCCGTCACCCCCACATCTCACCCCCACACCCCATCACCCCACACCCCTCACCCCACACCCCGTCACCCCCACATCTCACCCCCACACCCCACACCCCTCACCCCCACACCCCGTCACCCCCACACCCCTCACCCCCACACCCCGTCACCCCCACATCCCGTCACCCCCACACCCCTCACCCCCACACCCCTCACCCCCACACCCCTCACCCCCACACCCCATCACCCCACACCCCTCACCCCTCACCCCCACACCCCTCACCCCCACACCCCATCACCCCACACCCCTCACCCCCACACCCCGTCACCCCCACACCCCGTCACCCACACACCCCGTCACCCCCACAACCCGTCACCCCCACCCCTCACCCCCACACCCCGTCACCCCCACCCCTCACCCCCACACCCCGTCACCCCCACACCCCGTCACCCCGTCACCCCACACCCCTCATCCCCACACACCGTCACCCCCACAACCCGTCACCCCCGCACCCCCACACACCGTCACCCCCACCCGGTCACCCCCACACCCCTTACCCCCACACCCCACCCCCCACCCCATCATCCCCCACCCCTCCACCCCTCACCCCATCACCCCCACACCCCGTCACCCCCACCCCTCACCCCACACCCCTCATCCCCACACCCCGTCACCCCCACCCCGTCACCCCCACACCCCGTCACCCCCACACCCCACCCCCCCACCCCGTCACCCCCCCACCCTTCAACCCCACACCCCTCACCCCCACACCCCAACCCCCCCACCCCGTCACCCCCCCACCCCGTCACCCCCACACCCCGTCACCCCCACCCCGTCACCCCCACACCCCTCACCCCCACACCCCACCCCCCCCCACCCCGTCTCCCCCCCACCCCGTCACCCCCACACCCCGTCATCCCCACACCCCGTCACCACCCCACCCTGTCACCCCCACCCCTCACCCCCCACCCCTCACCCTCACACCCCCACACCCCCTCACCCCCCACCCGTCACCCCCACACCCTGTCACCCCCACCCCGTCACCCCCACACCCCACCCCCCCCACCCCGTCACCCCCCCACCCCGTCACCCCCCCCACCCCGTCACCCCCACACCCCGCCACCCCCACACCACGTCACCCCCCCCCACCCCGTCACCCCCACACCCCGTCACCCCCCCACCCTGTCACCCCCACCCCGTCACCCCCACACCCCTCACCCCCCACCCCTCACCCCCACACCCCCCTCACCCCCTCACACCCCGTCACCCCCACACCCCATCACCCCCGCCCCCTCACCCCCACCCCGTCACCCCCACACCCCCTCACCCCCCCACCCTGTCACCCCCACCCCGTCACCCCCCACACCCCTCACCCCCCCACCCCTCACCCCCACACCCCCTCACCCCCTCACACCCCGTCACCCCCACACCCCCTCACCCCCGCCCCCTCACCCCCACCCCGTCACCCCCACACCCCTCACCCCCACACCCCCTCACCCCCTCACACCCCGTCACCCCCTCACCCCCCCACCCTGTCACCCCCACCCCGTCACCCCCACACCCCTCACCCCCCCACCCCTCACCCCCACACCCCCTCACCCCCTCACACCCCGTCACCCCCACACCACGTCACCCCCTCCCCTCACCCCCACACCCGGTCACCCCACACCCCTCACACCCCCACCCCGTCACCCCCACACCCCTCACCCCCACACCCCGTCACCCCCACACCCCCACACCCCGTCACCCCCACACCCCTCACCCCCACACCCCGTCACCCCCACACCCCGTCACCCCTCACCCCCACACCCCGTCACCACCACACCCCCCACACCCCGTCACCCCCACACCCCTCACCCCCACACCCCGTCACCCCCACACCCCCCACCCCCACACCCCGTCACCCCCACACCCCTCACCCCCACACCCCGTCACCCCCACCCCCCCCACCCCCACACCCCGTCACCCCCACACCCCCCACCCCCACACCCCTCACCCCCACACTCCCCACCCCCACACCCCGTCACCCCCACACCCCTCACCCCCACACCCCGTCACCCCCACATCCCCACACCCCTCACCCCCACACCCCTCACCCCCACACTCCCCAACCCCACACCCCGCACCCCCACCCCCTCACCCCCACTCCCCTCACCCCCACACCCCGTCACCCCCACACCCCTCACCCCCACACCCCCCACCCCCACACCCCTCACCCCCACACTCCCCACCCCCACATCCCGTCACCCCCACGCCCCCCACCCCCACACCCCGTCACCCCCACACCCCGTCACCCCCACATCTCACCCCCACACCCCATCACCCCACACCCCTCACCCCCACACCCCGTCACCCCCACACCCCTCACCCCCACACCCCTCACCCCCACACCCCGTCACCCCCACATCTCACCCCCACACCCCATCACACCACACCCCTCACCCCCACACCCCGTCACCCCCACATCTCACCCCCACACCCCATCACCCCACACCCCTCACCCCCACACCCCGTCACCCCTCTACCCCACACCCCTCACCCCCACACCCCGTCACCCCCACATCCCGTCACCCCCACACCCCTCACCCCCACACCCCTCACCCCCACACCCCTCACCCCCACACCCCATCACCCCACACCCCTCACCCCCACACCCCTCACCCCCACACCCCATCACCCCACACCCCTCACCCCCACACCCCGTCACCCCCACACCCCGTCACCCACACACCCCGTCACCCCCCACACCCCATCACCCCACACCCCTCACCCCCACACCCCGTCACCCCCACACCCCTCACCCCCACACCCCGTCACCCCCACATCTCACCCCCACACCCCGTCACCCCCACACCCCGTCACCCCCACACCCCTCACCCCCCTCACCCCCACACCCCATCACCCCACACCCCTCACCCCCACACCCCGTCACCCCCACACCCCGTCACCCACACTCCCCAACCCCACACCCCGCACCCCCTCACCCCCACTCCCCTCACCCCCACACCCCGTCACCCCCACACCCCTCACCCCCACACCCCCCACCCCCACACCCCTCACCCCCACACTCCCCACCCCCACACCCCGTCACCCCCACGCCCCCCACCCCCACACCCCGTCACCCCCACACCCCGTCACCCCCACACCCCATCACCCCACACCCCTCACCCCCACACCCCGTCACCCCCACACCCGTCACCCCCCCACCCCGTCACCCCGCCACCCCCACACCACGTCACCCCCCCCCCACCCCGTCACCCCCACACCCCGTCACCCCCCCACCCTGTCACCCCCACCCCGTCACCCCCACACCCCTCACCCCCCCACCCCTCACCCCCACACCCCCTCACCCCCTCACACCCCGTCACCCCCACACCCCATCACCCCCGCCCCCTCACCCCCACCCCGTCACCCCCACACCCCCTCACCCCCCCACCCTGTCACCCCCACCCCGTCACCCCCACACCCCTCACCCCCCCACCCCTCACCCCCACACCCCCTCACCCCCTCACACCCCGTCACCCCCACACCCCCTCACCCCCGCCCCCTCACCCCCACCCCGTCACCCCCACACCCCTCACCCCCCCACCCCTCACCCCCACACCCCCTCACACCCCGTCACCCCCACACCCCCTCACCCCCCCACCCTGTCACCCCCACCCCGTCACCCCCACACCCCTCACCCCCCCCACCCCTCACCCCCACACCCCCTCACCCCCTCACACCCCGTCACCCCCACACCACGTCACCCCCTCCCCTCACCCCCACACCCCGTCACCCCACACCCCTCACACCCCCACCCCGTCACCCCCACACCCCTCACCCCCACACCCCGTCACCCCCACACCCCCCACACCCCGTCACCCCCACACCCCTCACCCCCACACCCCGTCACCCCCACACCCCGTCACCCCTCACCCCCACACCCCGTCACCACCACACCCCCCACACCCCGTCACCCCCACACCCCTCACCCCCACACCCCGTCACCCCCACACCCCCCACCCCCACACCCCGTCACCCCCACACCCCTCACCCCCACACCCCGTCACCCCCACCCCCCCCACCCCCACACCCCGTCACCCCCACACCCCCCACCCCCACACCCCTCACCCCCACACTCCCCACCCCCACACCCCGTCACGCCCACACCCCTCACCCCCACACCCCGTCACCCCCACATCCCCACACCCCTCACCCCCACACCCCTCACCCCCACACTCCCCAACCCCACACCCCGCACCCCCACCCCCTCACCCCCACTCCCCTCACCCCCACACCCCGTCACCCCCACACCCCTCACCCCCACACCCCCCACCCCCACACCCCTCACCCCCACACTCCCCACCCCCACACCCCGTCACCCCCACGCCCCCCACCCCCACACCCCGTCACCCCCACACCCCGTCACCCCCACATCTCACCCCCACACCCCATCACCCCACACCCCTCACCCCCACACCCCGTCACCCCCACACCCCTCACCCCCACACCCCTCACCCCCACACCCCGTCACCCCCACATCTCACCCCCACACCCCATCACCCCACACCCCTCACCCCCACACCCCGTCACCCCCACATCTCACCCCCACACCCCATCACCCCACACCCCTCACCCCCACACCCCGTCACCCCTCTACCCCACACCCCTCACCCCCACACCCCGTCACCCCCACATCCCGTCACCCCCACACCCCTCACCCCCACACCCCTCACCCCCACACCCCATCACCCCACACCCCTCACCCCTCACCCCCACACCCCTCACCCCCACACCCCATCACCCCACACCCCTCACCCCCACACCCCGTCACCCCCACACCCCGTCACCCACACACCCCGTCACCCCCACACCCCATCACCCCACACCCCTCACCCACACACCCCGTCACCCCCACACCCCTCACCCCCACACCCCGTCACCCCCACATCTCACCCCCACACCCCGTCACCCCCACACCCCTCACCCCCACACCCCTCACCCCCACACCCCTCACCCCCACACCCCATCACCCCACACCCCTCACCCCCACACCCCGTCACCCCCACACCCCGTCACCCACACACCCCGTCACCCCCACAACCCGTCACCCCCACCCCTCACCCCCACACCCCGTCACCCCCACCCCTCACCCCCACACCCCGTCACCCCCACACCCCTCATCCCCACACACCGTCACCCCCACAACCCGTCACCCCCGCACCCCCACACACCGTCACCCCCACCCCGTCACCCCCACACACCTTACCCCCACACCCCACCCCCCACCCCATCATCCCCCCACCCCTCCACCCCTCACCCCACCACCCCCACACCCCGTCACCCCCACCCCTCACCCCAAACCCCTCATCCCCACACCCCGTCACCCCCACCCCGTCACCCCCACACCCCGTCACCCCACCCCCCCACCCCGTCACCCCCCCACCCTTCAACCCCACACCCCTCACCCCCACACCCCACCCCCCCCCACCCCGTCACCCCCCCACCCCCACACCCCGTCACCCCCACCCCGTCACCCCCACACCCCCACACCCCACCCCCCCCACCCCGTCACCCCCCCACCCCGTCACCCCCACACCCCGTCACCCCCATCCCGTCACCCCCACACCCCCACACCCCACCCCCCCACACCCCGCCACCCCCACACCACGTCACCCCCCCACCCCGTCATCCCCACACCCCGTCACCACCCCACCCTGTCACCCCCACCCCTCACCCCCCCACCCCTCACACCCCCACACCCCCTCACCCCCCACCCCGTCACCCCCACCCCGTCACCCCCACACCCCGTCACCCCCGCCCCCTCACCCCTCACCCCCACACCCCACCCCCCCCACCCCGTCACCCCCCCACCCCGTCACCCCCCCACCCCGTCACCCCCACACCCCGCCACCCCCACACCACGTCACCCCCCCCCCCCACCCCGTCACCCCCACACCCCGTCACCCCCCCACCCTGTCACCCCCACCCCGTCACCCCCACACCCCTCACCCCCCCACCCCTCACCCCCTCACCCCCACACCCCCTCACCCCCTCACACCCCGTCACCCCCACACCCCATCACCCCCGCCCCCTCACCCCCACCCCGTCACCCCCACACCCCCTCACCCCCCCACCCTGTCACCCCCACCCCGTCACCCCCACACCCCTCACCCCCCCACCCCTCACCCCCACACCCCCTCACCCCCTCACACCACGTCACCCCCTCCCCTCACCCCCACACCCCGTCACCCCACACCCCTCACACCCCCACCCCGTCACCCCCACACCCCCTCACCCTCCCAACCCGTCACCCCCTCACCCCCCCACCCCGTCACCCCCACACCCCGTCACCCCCACACCCCCCCAGCCCGTCACCCCCCACCCCGTCGCCCCCACACCCCCACACCCCTCCACCCTGTCACCCCCACACCCCGTCACCCCCCCACCCCGTCACCCCCACACCCCGTCACCCCCCACCCTGTCACCCCCACCCCGTCACCCCCACACCCCGTCACCCCCACCCCTCACCCCCACACCCCGTCGCCCCCACACCCCCCACCCCCCACCCTCACACCCCCTCACCCCTCCACCCCTCACCCCCCCACCCCGTCACCCCCACACCCCGTCACCCCCACACTCCCCCACCCCGTCACCCCCACACCCCTTCACACCCCCCACCCCTCACCCCCACACCCCGTCGCCCCCACACCCCCCACCCCCCACCCTCACACCCCCTCACCCCTCCACCCCGTCACCCCCCCACCCCGTCACCCCCACACCCCGTCACCCCCACCCCTCACCCCCACACCCCGTCGCCCCCACACCCCCCACCCCCCACCCTCACACCCCCTCACCCCTCCACCCCCTCACCCCTCCACCCCTCACCCCCCCACCCCGTCACCCCCACACTCCCCCACCCCGTCGCCCCCACGCCCCGTCGCCCCCCCCACCCCGTCGCCCCCACACCCCGTCGCACCCACGCCCCGTCGCCCCCCCCACCCCGTCACCCCCACGCCCCGTCGCCCCCACACCCCATCACCCCCCCACCCCGTCGCCCCCACACCCCGTCGCCCCCACACCCCGTCACCCCCACACCCCGTCGCCCCCCACACCCCGTCGCCCCCACACCCCGTCGCCCCCACGCCCCGTCGCCCCCCCACCCCATCACCCCCCCACCCCGTCGCCCCCCCCACCCCGTCACCCCCACACCCCGTCGCCCCCACACCCCGTCACCCCCACACCCCGTCGCCCCCACACCCCGTCGCCCCCACACCCCGTCACCCCCACACCCCGTCGCCCCCACACCCCGTCGCCCCCCCACCCCGTCACCCCCACGCCCCGTCGCCCCCACACCCCATCACCCCCCCACCCCGTCGCCCCCCACACCCCGTCACCCCCACACCCCGTCACCCCCACACCCCGTCACCCCCACACCCCGTCACCCCCCCACCCCGTCACCCCCACACCCCGTCACCCCCACACCCCGTCGCCCCCCACACCCCGTCGCCCCCACACCCCGTCGCCCCCACACCCCGTCACCCCCACACCCCGTCGCCCCCCACACCCCGTCGCCCCCACACCCCGTCGCCCCCACACCCCGTCACCCCCACACCCCGTCGCCCCCCACACCCCGTCGCCCCCACACCCCGTCGCCCCCACACCCCATCACCCACCCACCCCGTCGCCCCCCCCCACCCCGTCACCCCCACACCCCGTCGCCCCCACACCCCGTCGCCCCCACACCCCTCACCCCCACACCCCTCACCCCGTCGCCCCCACGCCCCGTCGCCCCCCCACCCCATCACCCCCCCACCCCGTCGCCCCCACACCCCGTCGCCCCCACACCCCATCACCCCCCCACCCCGTCGCCCCCCCCACCCCGTCACCCCCCAACCCCGTCACCCCCTCACTCCGTCGCCCCCGCACCCCGTCGCCCCCGCACCCCGTCACCCCCACACCCCGTCACCCCCCCCACCTCGTCACCCCCACACCCCATCACCCCCCCACCCCGTCGCCCCCCCCACCCCGTCACCCCCACACCCCGTCACCCCCACACCCCGTCACCCCCACACCCCCTCACCCCCCCACCCCGTCACCCCCGCACCCCGTCACCCCCACACCCCGTCGCCCCCCCACCCCGTCGCCCCCCCACCCCGTCACCCCCGCACCCCCTCACCCCCCACACCCCGTCACCCCCCACACCCCGTCGCCCCCCCACCCCGTCGCCCCCACACCCCGTCGCCCCCACACCCCGTCACCCCCACACCCCGTCACCCCCACACCCCATCACCCCCCCACCCCGTCGCCCCCACACCCCGTCGCCCCCACACCCCGTCACCCCCACACCCCGTCACCCCCACACCCCATCACCCCCCACACCCCGTCGCCCCCACACCCCGTCACCCCCACACCCCGTCACCCCCACACCCCATCACCCCCCCACCCCGTCGCCCCCCACACCCCGTCGCCCCCACATCCCGTCGCCCCCCCACCCCGTCACCCCCACGCCCCGTCGCCCCCACACCCCATCACCCCCCCACCCCGTCGCCCCCCCCACCCCGTCACCCCCACACCCCGTCGCCCCCCACACCCCGTCACCCCCACACCCCGTCGCCCCCACACCCCGTCGCCCCCACACCCCGTCACCCCCACACCCCGTCGCCCCCCACACCCCGTCACCCCCACACCCCGTCGCCCCCACACCCCGTCGCCCCCACACCCCGTCGCCCCCACACCCCGTCGCCCCCACACCCCGTCGCCCCCCACACCCCGTCACCCCCACACCCCGTCGCCCCCACACCCCGTCACCCCCACACCCCGTCGCCCCCACACCCCGTCGCCCCCACACCCCGTCGCCCCCCACACCCCGTCACCCCCACACCCCGTCGCCCCCCACACCCCGTCACCCCCACACCCCGTCGCCCCCACACCCCGTCGCCCCCACACCCCGTCGCCCCCACACCCCGTCACCCCCACACCCCGTCGCCCCCCACACCCCGTCACCCCCACACCCCGTCGCCCCCACACCCCGTCGCCCCCACACCCCGTCGCCCCCACACCCCGTCACCCCCACACCCCGTCGCCCCCCACACCCCGTCACCCCCACACCCCGTCACCCCCACACCCCGTCACCCCCACACCCCATCACCCCCCCACCCCGTCACCCCCAGACACCGTCGCCCCCCCCACCCCGTCGCCCCCACACCCCGTCGCCCCCACACCCCGTCGCCCCCACACCCCTTACCCCCACACCCCACCCCCCACCCCATCATCCCCCCACCCCTCCACCCCTCACCCCACCACCCCCACACCCCGTCACCCCCACCCCTCACCCCAAACCCCTCATCCCCACACCCCGTCACCCCCACCCCGTCACCCCCACACCCCGTCACCCCACCCCCCCACCCCGTCACCCCCCCACCCTTCAACCCCACACCCCTCACCCCCACACCCCACCCCCCCCACCCCGTCACCCCCCCACCCCGTCACCCCCACACCCCGTCACCCCCACCCCGTCACCCCCACACCCCCACACCCCACCCCCCCCACCCCGTCACCCCCCCACCCCGTCACCCCCACACCCCGTCACCCCCACCCCGTCACCCCCACACCCCCACACCCCACCCCCCCACACCCCGCCACCCCCACACCACGTCACCCCCCCACCCCGTCATCCCCACACCCCGTCACCACCCCACCCTGTCACCCCCACCCCTCACCCCCCCACCCCTCACACCCCCACACCCCCTCACCCCCCACCCCGTCACCCCCACCCCGTCACCCCCACACCCCGTCACCCCCGCCCCCTCACCCCTCACCCCCACACCCCACCCCCCCCACCCCGTCACCCCCCCACCCCGTCACCCCCCCACCCCGTCACCCCCACACCCCGCCACCCCCACACCACGTCACCCCCCCCCCACCCCGTCACCCCCACACCCCGTCACCCCCCCACCCTGTCACCCCCACCCCGTCACCCCCACACCCCTCACCCCCCCACCCCTCACCCCCTCACCCCCACACCCCCTCACCCCCTCACACCCCGTCACCCCCACACCCCATCACCCCCGCCCCCTCACCCCCACCCCGTCACCCCCACACCCCCTCACCCCCCCACCCTGTCACCCCCACCCCGTCACCCCCACACCCCTCACCCCCCCACCCCTCACCCCCACACCCCCTCACCCCCTCACACCACGTCACCCCCTCCCCTCACCCCCACACCCCGTCACCCCACACCCCTCACACCCCCACCCCGTCACCCCCACACCCCCTCACCCTCCCAACCCGTCACCCCCTCACCCCCCCACCCCGTCACCCCCACACCCCGTCACCCCCACACCCCCCCAGCCCGTCACCCCCCACCCCGTCGCCCCCACACCCCCACACCCCTCCACCCTGTCACCCCCACACCCCGTCACCCCCCCACCCCGTCACCCCCACACCCCGTCACCCCCCACCCTGTCACCCCCACCCCGTCACCCCCACACCCCGTCACCCCCACCCCTCACCCCCACACCCCGTCGCCCCCACACCCCCCACCCCCCACCCTCACACCCCCTCACCCCTCCACCCCTCACCCCCCCACCCCGTCACCCCCACACCCCGTCACCCCCACACTCCCCCACCCCGTCACCCCCACACCCCTTCACCCCCCCCACCCCTCACCCCCACACCCCGTCGCCCCCACACCCCCCACCCCCCACCCTCACACCCCCTCACCCCTCCACCCCGTCACCCCCCCACCCCGTCACCCCCACACCCCGTCACCCCCACCCCTCACCCCCACACCCCGTCGCCCCCACACCCCCCACCCCCCACCCTCACACCCCCTCACCCCTCCACCCCCTCACCCCTCCACCCCTCACCCCCCCACCCCGTCACCCCCACACTCCCCCACCCCGTCGCCCCCACGCCCCGTCGCCCCCCCCACCCCGTCGCCCCCACACCCCGTCGCCCCCACACCCCGTCGCCCCCACGCCCCGTCGCCCCCCCACCCCGTCACCCCCACGCCCCGTCGCCCCCACACCCCATCACCCCCCCACCCCGTCGCCCCCACACCCCGTCGCCCCCACACCCCGTCACCCCCACACCCCGTCGCCCCCCACACCCCGTCGCCCCCACACCCCGTCGCCCCCACGCCCCGTCGCCCCCCCACCCCATCACCCCCCCACCCCGTCGCCCCCCCCACCCCGTCACCCCCACACCCCGTCGCCCCCACACCCCGTCACCCCCACACCCCGTCGCCCCCACACCCCGTCGCCCCCACACCCCGTCACCCCCACACCCCGTCGCCCCCACACCCCGTCGCCCCCCCACCCCGTCACCCCCACGCCCCGTCGCCCCCACACCCCATCACCCCCCCACCCCGTCGCCCCCCACACCCCGTCACCCCCACACCCCGTCACCCCCACACCCCGTCACCCCCACACCCCGTCACCCCCCCACCCCGTCACCCCCACACCCCGTCACCCCCACACCCCGTCGCCCCCCACACCCCGTCGCCCCCACACCCCGTCGCCCCCACACCCCGTCACCCCCACACCCCGTCGCCCCCCACACCCCGTCGCCCCCACACCCCGTCGCCCCCACACCCCATCACCCCCCCACCCCGTCGCCCCCCCCATCCCGTCACCCCCACACCCCGTCGCCCCCACACCCCGTCGCCCCCACACCCCGTCACCCCCACACCCCGTCGCCCCCCACACCCCGTCGCCCCCACACCCCGTCGCCCCCACACCCCGTCACCCCCACACCCCGTCGCCCCCCACACCCCGTCGCCCCCACACCCCGTCGCCCCCACACCCCATCACCCACCCACCCCGTCGCCCCCCCCACCCCGTCACCCCCACACCCCGTCGCCCCCACACCCCGTCGCCCCCACACCCCTCACCCCCACACCCCTCACCCCGTCGCCCCCACGCCCCGTCGCCCCCCCACCCCATCACCCCCCCACCCCGTCGCCCCCACACCCCGTCGCCCCCACACCCCATCACCCCCCCACCCCGTCGCCCCCCCCACCCCGTCACCCCCCAACCCTGTCACCCCCTCACCCCGTCGCCCCCGCACCCCGTCGCCCCCGCACCCCGTCACCCCCACACCCCGTCACCCCCCCACCCCGTCGCCCCCCCCACCTCGTCACCCCCACACCCCATCACCCCCCCACCCCGTCGCCCCCCCCCACCCCGTCACCCCCACACCCCGTCACCCCCACACCCCGTCACCCCCACACCCCCTCACCCCCCCACCCCGTCACCCCCGCACCCCGTCACCCCCACACCCCGTCGCCCCCCCACCCCGTCGCCCCCCCACCCCGTCACCCCCGCACCCCCTCACCCCCCACACCCCGTCACCCCCCACACCCCGTCGCCCCCCCACCCCGTCGCCCCCACACCCCGTCGCCCCCACACCCCGTCACCCCCACACCCCGTCACCCCCACACCCCATCACCCCCCCACCCCGTCGCCCCCACACCCCGTCGCCCCCACACCCCGTCACCCCCACACCCCGTCACCCCCACACCCCATCACCCCCCACACCCCGTCGCCCCCACACCCCGTCACCCCCACACCCCGTCACCCCCACACCCCATCACCCCCCCACCCCGTCGCCCCCCACACCCCGTCGCCCCCACATCCCGTCGCCCCCCCACCCCGTCACCCCCACGCCCCGTCGCCCCCACACCCCATCACCCCCCCACCCCGTCGCCCCCCCCACCCCGTCACCCCCACACCCCGTCGCCCCCCACACCCCGTCACCCCCACACCCCGTCGCCCCCACACCCCGTCGCCCCCACACCCCGTCACCCCCACACCCCGTTGCCCCCCACACCCCGTCGCCCCCCCACCCCGTCACCCCCACACCCCGTCGCCCCCACACCCCGTCACCCCCACACCCCGTCACCCCCCCACCCCGTCACCCCCACACCCCGTCGCCCCCCACACCCCGTCACCCCCACACCCCGTCGCCCCCACGCCCCGTCGCCCCCACACCCCATCACCCCCCCACCCCGTCGCCCCCCCCACCCCGTCACCCCCACACCCCGTCGCCCCCCACACCCCGTCACCCCCACACCCCGTCGCCCCCACACCCCGTCGCCCCCACACCCCGTCGCCCCCACACCCCGTCGCCCCCCACACCCCGTCACCCCCACACCCCGTCACCCCCACACCCCGTCACCCCCCCACCCCGTCGCCCCCCCACCCCGTCGCCCCCACACCCCGTCGCCCCCCCACCCCGTCGCCCCCACACCCCGTCACCCCCACACCCCCTCACCCCCACACCCCGTCACCCCCCCACCCCGTCGCCCCCACACCCCACACCCCCACACCCCGTCACCCCCACACCCCCACACCCCGTCACCCCCTCACCCCCCACCCCCACACCCCGTCGCCCCCACACCCCTCACCCCCACACCCCGTCACCCCCACACCCCCCACCCCAACACCCCGTCACCCCCACACCCCGTCCCCCCCCGACCCGGTGCCCTGCCCTCCCACTGTGCCCCCTGCCCCGGGGTGTGTCCCTCCTGTTGGCTGTGAGGTGCTGACCTTGAGGACGGTGGATCCGATGGTACAGGCCACGGGGTTCCCTCCGAACGTGTTGAAGGTGACTCCTTCAGTCATGGAAGCAGCAATCTCTGAAATACACAAGGCAGGGACCAGGGTAATCCTCGTTCCAGACCCACTCGGGCTGAGTGTGCAGGCCCTCTCCGCACGGAGCAAGGTATACACAATGTTCACAATCCCTTGGAGAGTGTTCGAGTACAGCAGCAGGGAGGGACTGTTGTGGCTCTATAAGGCACTGGTCAGATCACATCTGGAACAATGCGAGCAGTTTTAGAACATAGACCTAGAACAGTAGAGTGCAGTACAGGCCCTTCGGCCCACGATGTTGTGCTGGCCTTTTATCCTACTCTAAGATCAGACTAACCTACATACCCTTCATTGTACTTTCTTCCATGGGCCTATCCAAGAGTCACTTGAATGTCCCTAATGTCTCTGACACTACTCCCATTGCTGGCAGTGCATTCCTCACACCCACCACTCTCTGTGTAAAGAATCTACATCTGACTCCCTCCCTAAACCTTCCTCCAATGCACCTTGTGATAGCCAATTCCACTCTGGAAAAAAGTCTCTGTCTATTCACTCTATCTATGCCTCTCATCATCTTGTACACCTCTATCAAGTCACCTCTCATCCTTCTTCACTCCAATAATAAAAACCCTTGCTCCCTCAACCTTTCCCCATAAGACACACCCTCCAGTGCAGGCAGCATCCTGGTAAATCTCCTCTGCACCCTCGCTAAAGCTTCCACATCCTTCCTAAATGAGGTGACCTGAACTGAACACAATATTCCAAGTGTGGTCTAACCAGTGCCCTATAGAGCTGCAGCATAACCTCGCGGCTCTTAAACTCAAGTCCCCTGCTAATGAAAGACAACACACCATACGCTTTCTTAACTCCATCAACTTGGTTGGCAACTTTGAGGGATCTATGTACATGGACCCCAAGATCCCTCTGTTCCCCCACACTGCCAAGAATCCTGCCTTTAACCCTGTAATCTCTCAAATTCGACCCTCCAAAGCGAATCACTTCACGTTTTTCCAGGTTGAATTCTGTCAATGTCCCATTGCTACCTACAACAGCCCTCCACACTATCCACCACTTCACCAATCTTTGCTTTTCCCCAGGGCAGGATTGACTGGTACGAGGGGACATAGTTTGAAGATATTAGGAGGAAGGTATAAAGGAGACGTCAGAGGTAGGTTCTTTACACAGAGAGTTGTGAATGTATGGAATGTGTTGCCAGCGGTGATGGTGGAAGCAGAGTCATTGGGGACATTTAAGCGACTGCTGGACATGCACATGGATAGCAGTGAGTTGAGGGGTGTGTAGGTTCAGTTACTATATTTTACATTAGGATTAAACCACGGCACAGCATCGTGGGCCGAAGGGCCTGTTCTGTGCTGTACATTTCCATGTTCTAAGTTCATCGGCAAACTTACTAGCCCACCCCTTCCACTTCCTCATCCAAGTCATTTATAAAAATCACAAACAGCAGAGGTCCCAGAACTGATCTTTGCGGAACACCACTGGTCACTGAGCTCCAGGCTGAATACTTTCCATTTACCACCACCCTCTGTCTTCTATGGGCCAGCCAATTCTGTATCCAGACAGACAGGTCTCCCTGTATCCCATGCCTCCTTACTTTCTGAATGAGCCTATCGTGGGGAACCTGATCAAACGCCTCATTACAATCCATGAACACCACATCCACTGCTCTACTTTCATCAATCTGATTTGTCATACCCTCAAAGAATTCAATAAGGTTTGTGAGGCATGACCTGCCCCTCACAAAGTCACGCTGACTATCTCTAATCAAAGCTACGGTTTTCCAAGTAATCGTAAATCCTGTCTCTCAGAATCCCCTCCAATAATTTGCCCACCACAGACGCAAGATTGACTGGTCTGTAATTCCCAGAACAAAGAACAAAGACAATGTACAGCCCAGGAACAGGCCCTTCGGCCCTCCAAGCCTGAGCCGATCCAAATCCACTGTCTAAACCTATCGCCCAGTTCCTAAGCATCTGTATCCCTCTGCTCCCCACCTACTCCTGCATCTGTCCAGATGCATCTTAAGTGAATCTACCGTGCCTGCCTCTACCACCTCTGCTGGCACCGCGTTCCAGACACCCACCACCCTCTGTGTGAGGTACTTGCCGCGTGTATCCCCCTTACACTTTCCACCTCTCACCTTGAAAATGTGACCTCTCGTTATTGAATCCCTCTCCCTGGGAAAAAGCTTGTCTCTATCCACCCTGTCTATACCCTTCATGATTTTGTAAACCTCAATCAGGTCTCCCCCTCAATCTCTTTTTTCTAATGAAAACGATTCTAACCTACTCAACCTCTCTTCATAGCTAGCACCTTCCATACCAGGCAACATCCTCGTAAACCTCCTCTGCACCCTCTCCAAAGCGTCCACATCCTTTTGGTAATGTGGCGACCAGAACTGTACACAGTGTTCTAAATGTGGCTGAACCAATGTCTTGTACAATTTTAACATGACCTGCCAGCTCTTATACTCAATACCCCGTCCGATGAAGGCAAGCATACCATATGCCTTCCTGACCACTCTATCCACCTGTGCAGCCACCTTCAGGGTACAATGGATCTGCACTCCCAGATCTCTCTGCCCATCAACTTTTCCCAAGGCTCTTCCATTTACATTAATCCCAGGATTTTCCCTATTCCCGTTCCTGAATGAAGGAATAACATTTGCCATCCTCCAATCATCTGGCCATACCCTAGTGGACAGTGAAGACACAAAGCTCATCACCAAAGGGGCAGCAATCTCTTACCTCGCTTCCAATAATAACTTTGGGTATATCCCGTCTGGCCCAGGTTACTTATCTAGCCTCATGTTTTTCAAACTTTTCAGCACATTTTCCTTCTTAACATTAACCTGTCCAAGCATATCAGTCTGTTTCACGCTGTCCTCTCAAACATCAACGTCCCTCTCAGTAGTGAATACTGAAGCAAAGTATTCATTGAGGACCTCCCCTACCTCCTCCGACTCCAGGCACACGTTCCCTCCACTATCCCTGATCGGCCCTACCCTCACTCTGGTCATTCTCTTGTTCCTCACATAAATATAGAATCCCTTAGAGTTTTCCTTAATCCTACCCACTAAATCTTTGTCATGCCCTTTCTAGCTCTCCTAAATCCATTCTTCAGTTCCTTCCTGGCTACCTTGTAACACTCGAGAGCCCTGTCTGATCCTTACCTCCTCAATCTGAAGTAAGCTTCTTTCTTCCTCTTGACTAGATGTTCCACATCCCTTGTTATCCAAGGATCCTTCACCCTACCATCCCTTCCTTGCCTCACTGCGACCAACCTGTCCAGCACTCGCAGCAAATGCACCCAAAACAACCTCCACATTTCTGTCATGCATTTTCCTGAGAACGTGTTCCCAGTTTAGACGCCCTAGTTCCTGCCAATAACCGTGTAATTTGCCCCCCGCCCCCCAATAAATACTTTCCCCATACTGTCTGCTCCTAACCTTCTCCATGACTATAGTAAAGGTCAGGGAGTTATGAGCGCTACCACTGACATGCTCTCCCACTGAGAGATCTGACACCGCACCTGGTTTGTTGCCAAGCACCAGATCCAAAATGGCCTCCCTTCTAGTCGGCCTATATACGTATTGAGTCAGGAACCCTTCCTGGACACACCTGACAAAAACTGCTCCATCTAAACTATTTGAACTAAGGAGGTTCCAATCAATATTGGGGAAGTTAAAGTCACCCAAGATAAAAACCCTGTTCCTTTCCAAAATCTGCTTCCCAATCTGTTCCTGTTGCTGTTGGGAGGCTGTAGAAAATTCCCAATAAAGTGACTGCCCCTTTCCTGTTTCTGACTTCCACCCACACTGACTCTGTGTTCCACCCACCCTCCTCAACGATCTCCCTTTCTGTAGCAGTAATACCACTCCTGCTAGTGAGGTGAGGATTAAGGAGAACACGTGGCTACAGGGATGGTGCAGGAGGGAGGGTTCGGGTTTTTGGATAATTGGAGCTCTTTCTGGGGTAGGTGGGACCTCTACAAGCAGGATGCTCTTCATCTAAACCAGAGGGGTACCAATATCCTGGGTGGGAAATTCGCTAATGCTATGAAGGTGGATTTAAACTAATACAGCAGGGGGATGGGAACCAAAATTGTAGGACAGGTACAGAAGAGGATGAGAGTAGGGAGCTCCAAAATCAAGTATCTGACACTGGCAAGCGAGAACCTGGATTGAAGTGTGTGTACTTCAACGCGAGGAGCATCCGAAATAAAGTGGGTGAACTGGCAGCGTGGGTTGGTACCTGGGACTTCGATGTTGTGGCCATTACGGAGACATGGATAGAGCAGGGACAGGAATGGCTGTTGCAGGTTCTGGGATTTAAAGGTTTCAGTAAGAACAGAGAAGATGGTAAACGAGGGGAAGGTGTGGCATTGTTGATCAGGGACAGTATTACAGTTGTAGAAAGGATGTTTAGGGACTTGTTAACTGAGGTAGTTTGGGCTGAGGTTAGAAACAGGAAAGGAGAGGTCACCCTGTTGGGAGTTTTCTATCGGCCTCCAAATAGTCCCAGAGATGTAGAGGAAAGGATAGCAAAGATGATTCTGGATAGGAGTGAGAGAGGCAGGGTAGTTGTCATGGGGGACTTCAACTATCCAAATATTGACTGGGAACACTATAGTACGAGTACTATAGATGGGTCAGTTTTTGTCCAGTGTGTGCAGGAGGGCTTCCTGACACAGTATGTAGACAGGCCTACAAGGGGCGAAGCCACATTAGATTTGGTACTGGGGAATGAACCCGGCCAGGTGTTAGACTTGGAAGTAGGTGAGCACTTTGGTGATAGCGATCATAATTCTGTCAGGTTTACTTGAGTGATGGAAAGGGATAGTGTACTCCACCGAGCAAGAGTTCCAGCTGGGGGAAGGGAAATTATGATGCAATTAGGAAAGATTTAGGAAGTGTAGAATGGGGAAGGAAACTGCAGGGGATGAGCACATTAAAAATGTGGAGCTTATTCAAGGAGAAGCTCCTGTGTGTCCTAGATAAGTAAGTACCTGTCAGGCAGGGAGGAAGCTGTACAGCGTGGGGAGCCATGGTTTACAGAGGAAGTGGAATCTCTGGTCAAGAGGAAGAAGAAGGCTTGTGTTAGGATGAGATGTGAAGGCTCAGTTAGGGCGCTCGAGGGTTACAAGGTAGCCAGGAAAGACCTAAAGAGAGAGCTCAGAAGAGCCAGGAGGAGACATGAGAAGCTGTTGGCGGATAGGATCTGGGTAAATCCGAAGGCTTTCTAAAGGTATTTAAGGAATAAAAGAATGACGAGAGTAAGATTAGGGCCAGTCAAGGATAGTCGTGGGAAGTTGTGTGTGGAGTCAGAGGAGATAGGGGAAGCACTAAATGAATATTTTTCGACAGTATTCACTCTAGAAAATGACAATGTTGTCGAGGAGATTACTGAGATACAGGCTACTAGACTGGGGGTGGGATTGAGGTTCACAAGGAAGAGGTATTAGAAATCCTGCAGAGTGTGAAAATAGATAAGTCCCCTGGGCCGGATGGGATTTATCCTGGGATCCTCTGGGAAGCCAGGGAGGAGATTGCCGAGCCTTTGGCATTGATCTTTAAATCGTCATTGTCTCCAGGAATAGTGCCAGAAGACTGGAGGATAGCAAATGTGGTTCCCCTGTTCAAGAAGGGGAGTAGAGCCAACCCTGGTAATTATAGACCAGTGAGCCTTACTTCGGTTGTGGGTAAGGTGTTGGAAAGGGTTATAAAAGATCAGATTTATAATCAACTAGTAAGGAATAAGATGATTAAGGATAGTCAGCACGGTTTTGTGAAGGGTAGATCGTGCCTCACAAACCTTATTGAGGTCTTTGAGAAGGTGACCAAACAGGTAGATGAGAGTAAACCGGTTGATGTGGTGTATATGGATTTCAGCGAGGCTTTCGATAAGGTTCCCCAGTCGGCTATTGTACAAAATGCGCAGGAATGGGATTGTGGGAGATATAGCAGTTTGGATCAGTAATTGGTTTGCTGAAAGAAGGCAGAGGGTGGTGGTTGATGGGAAATGTTCATCCTGAAGTCCAGTTACCAGTGGTGTACCGCAAGGGTCAGTGTTGGGTCCACTGCTGTTTGTCATTTTTATAAACGACCTGGATGAGGGCATAGAAGGGTGGGTTAGTAAATTTGCAGACGACACTAAGGTCGGTGGAGTTGTGGATAGTGATGAAGGATGTTGTAGGTTACAGAGAGACATAGATAAGCTGCAGAGCTGGGCTGAGAGGTGGCAAATGGAGTTTAATGCAGAAAAGTGTGAGGTGATTCACTTTGGTCGGAATAACCGGAATGCAAAGTACTGGGCTAATGGTAAGATTCTTGGTAGTGTAGATGAGCAGAGAGATCTCGGTGTCCAGGTACACAGATCCTTGAAAGTTGCCACCCAGGTTGAGACGGTTGTTAAGAAGGCATACAGTGTTTAAGCTTTTATTAATAGAGGGATCGAGTTCTGGAACCATGAGGTTATGCTGCAGCTGTACAAAACTCTGGTGTGGCCGCACTTGGAGTATTGTGTACAGTTCTGGTCACCGCATTATAAGGAGGATGTGGAAGCTTTGGAAAGGGTGCAGAGGAGATTTACCAGGATGTTGCCTGGTATGGAGGGAAGGTCTTACATGGAAAGGCTGAGGGACTTGAGGCTGTTTTCGTCAGAGAGAAGAAGGTTGAGAGGTGACTTAATAGAGACATAAAAGATAATCAGAGGGTTAGATAGGGTGGACAGGGAGAGCCTTTTTCCAAGTATGGGGACGATAAGCACAAGGGGGCATAGCTTTAAATTGAGGGGAGATAGGTATAAGAGGTAGTTTCTTTAATCAGAGAGTAGTAAGGGTGTTGTATACTCAGGCGTTGTATACAGGGTGTTGTGTACCCCGGTGTTGTGTACCCCAGTGTTGTGTACCCTGGTGTTGTGTACCCCGGTGTTGTATACCCCAGTGTTGAATACCCTGGTGTTGTGTACCCTGGTGTTGTATACCCCGGTGTTTGATACCCTTGTGTTGTGTACCCCAGTGTTGTATACCCTGGTGTTCTATACCCTGGTGTTGTGTACCCTGGTGTTGTGTACCCTGGTGTTGTGTACCCCAGTGTTGTATACCCTGGTGTTGTGTATCCCGGTGTTGTATACCCTGGTGTTTGATACCCTTGTGTTGTATACCGCAATGTTGTATACCCTGGTGTTCTATACCCTGGTGTTGTGTACCCCGGTGTTGTGTACCCCAGTGTTGTATACCCCGGTGTTGTATACCCTGGTGTTGTGTACCCTGGTGTTGTGTACCCCAGTGTTGTATACCCCGGTGTTGTGTACCCCAGTGTTGTATACCCTGGTGTTGTGTACCCTGGTGTTGTGTACCCCGGTGTTGTATACCCCGGTGTTGTATACCCTGGTGTTGTGTACCCTGGTGTTATATATCCCGGTGTTGTATACCCTGGTGTTGTATACCCCGGTGTTGTATACCCTGGTGTTGTATACCCCAATGTTGTATACCCCGGTGTTGTATACCCTGGTGTTGTATACCCCGGTGTTGTATACCCCGGTGTTGTATACCCTGGTGTTGTGTACCCCAGTGTTGTATACCCCGGTGTTGTGTACCCCAGTGTTGTATACCCTGGTGTTGTGTACCCCGGTGTTGTATACCCCGGTGTTGTATACCCCGGTGTTGTATACCCTGGTGTTGTGTACCCTGGTGTTGTGTACCCCAGTGTTGTATACTCCGGTGTTGTGTACCCCAGTGTTGTATACCCTGGTGTTGTGTACCCTGGTGTTGTGTACCCCGGTGTTGTATACCCCGGTGTTGTATACCCTGGTGTTGTGTACCCTGGTGTTATATATCCCGGTGTTGTATACCCTGGTGTTGTATACCCCGGTGTTGTATACCCTGGTGTTGTATACCCCAGTGTTGTATACCCCGGTGTTGTGTACCCCAGTGTTGTATACCCTGGTGTTGTGTACCCTGGTGTTGTGTACCCCGGTGTTGTATACCCCGGTGTTGTATACCCTGGTGTTGTGTACCCTGGTGTTATATATCCCGGTGTTGTATACCCTGGTGTTGTATACCCCGGTGTTGTATACCCTGGTGTTGTATACCCCGGTGTTGTATACCCCGGTGTTGTATACCCTGGTGTTGTATACCCTGGTGTTGTATACCCCGGTGTTGTATACCCCGGTGTTGTATACCCTGGTGTTGTATACCCCGGTGTTGTATACCCCGGTGTTGTATACCCCGGTGTTGTATACCCTGGTGTTGTGTACCCTGGTGTTGTGTACCCCAGTGTTGTATACTCCGGTGTTGTGTACCCCAGTGTTGTATACCCTGGTGTTGTGTACCCTGGTGTTGTGTACCCCGGTGTTGTATACCCCGGTGTTGTATACCCTGGTGTTGTGTACCCTGGTGTTATATATCCCGGTGTTGTATACCCTGGTGTTGTATACCCCGGTGTTGTATACCCTGGTGTTGTATACCCCAGTGTTGTATACCCTGGTGTTGTATACCCCGGTGTTGTATACCCCGGTGTTGTATACCCTGGTGTTGTATACGCTGGTGTTGTATACCCCGGTGTTGTATACCCCGGTGTTGTGTACCCTGGTGTTGTATACCCCAGTGTTGTATACCCCGGTGTTGTATACCCTGATGTTGTATACGCTGGTGTTGTATACGCTGGTGTTGTATACACTGGTGTTGTATACGCTGGTGTTGTATACCCCGGTGTTGTATACCCTGGTGTTGTATACCCCAGTGTTGTATACCCTGATGTTGTAGACCCTGGTGTTGTATACCCTGGTGTTGTATACCCCAGTGTTGTATACCCTGATGTTGTATACCCTGGTGTTGTATACCCCGGTGTTGTATACCCCGGTGTTGTATACCCCGGTGTTGTATACCCTGGTGTTGTGTACCCTGGTGTTGTATACCCTGGTGTTGTATACCCCAGTGTTGTGTACCCTGGTGTTGTGTGTCCCCGTATTGTATACCCTGGTGCTGTGTGCCCCTGTATTGTATACCCTGGTGCTGTGTGCCCCTGTGTTGTATACCTGTTGTTGTATACCCTGATGTTGTCTGTGGGGTGTGCAGTCTGTGGGATCTCTTTGATGTTCCTGACAGTCTGGGTGAGCACATCTGCAGGAAGTGCATAAAGCCATCCACATGGTCACCCAGGACCATCAGGAAGGGCGCTGAGAGATGGACTGGGTGACCTTCGCTCAGAAGATGGGTAGTCGCCAGGTCAGTACTTTGGAAATCTGCAGAGTGCACCTCACTCAAGTGTAGTTTGTGATGCTGGAAAACAGTGAGAGTGGTGATTTCTCTGGGGAGTGCAGTCAGGATCCAGCCACCCTGGGAGCAAAAACGAGACGGAGAATACCCATGATGGGAGATTCAACCCCAGGGGAACAGGCCAATGGCCTCTTGGCGATAGCACCACATGATCAACCCAGTGACACAAGTTCAAATCCTGAAAGAGGCACCATTTCAATTCGAAAATAAAGCTCTGGAATTCTGAGTTTAATGATTTTCGGTGAAACCGTTCCTGGTTATGGGGATGGTCTGTCTGGTTGAGTAATGTGCTCTCAGGAAGGAGCCTTGCCATCTTTACCTGGTCTATCAGTCCTTCTCGCTGGACCCCTCACCTTTAAACTACTCACCAGGTGTGGTAACCACAGCACCCATGGGGAAGCCGTTGCCAATTCCCTTCGCCATGGTAACGATATCCGGTACCACTCCGTGCGACTGGAACCCCCAGTAATGGCTTCCCAAACGGCCAAATCCAGTTTGAACCTGTCAGACGCATCACACAAGGTCATGGGTCAAACTGAAATCACTCTTGCTGGAATCTGACCAATCAGACAAACCCATGTTAACCTTTCACCCCCAGCATGTCAGGACAGAACAGACCCACTGTGACCCCCCCACCTCCTCCTACAGACTGTCCCATTACCCCTCCCCTTGGAAATCACTCCACAGACACTGGTATCATCACCACTTTCTCCTTCAGTTACACACGGGGAACCCTCGACTCCCTCTGAGTGAACAGAGCCTCTGACCCTCCTGTTTGTATCTGTCAGCCAGGGCTCCCTGACTGGACCATGTTCACAGCCCTAACCAGGGAACCCAGATTCTCTGTGTTCCATTTGACTGACCACGTTACAGTCTCTACATCGATCCATTCCCCACCTACTCTCCTCTCCAACCCTCAATCCCACCTTGTCTGCCCCTTCCCCCAGTGTTCCTCCTTTCACTGCTCACAAACAGCATTCGATTCTGGATCAATGGTTAATTTAAAATCAGCCATGTTGGAAAATGATTGAAAATGTGGAGTAGAGTCTGGGGAGAGGCTGTCGATGAACAACCCGGACTGACTGACCAACTGACAGGTAGACAGACTGACTGACTGACTGACAGGCAGACAGACTGACTGACCAACTGACAGACTGAGTGACTGACCGATTGACTGACAGTTTGACTGACCCATTGATTGACTGACAGACTGACGGTCAGACTGTCAGGCTGAATGGCCTCCTCCTGTTCCTGTCATTGCACAGAGACATGTTTTAGAATAAGTTCACAAACTTCATAAAGGCTTCAGGAAAAGTGACTGGAAAGGGTGACAGAGTTTTACTTTGAAAAGCATTTACTGCACCCAATGATTAAAGAGACACCATCGACCAAACCCATTGGGACTTGAAACTATAAAAACAAACTGCTTTTTTCATCAAACTCTCCTCCTCACAATAATGCTTATTGTTCTGACAGATTGTAGGCCGTTATTTGGTTGTCACAACCTGCCTATTGCTGACAAAAGAGATATACTATTAAAGATTTTGTTCTTTCACTCATCAGGACACAATTGCAAGAATACCAAATGTTTGAGTGTGAGTGAGAACCTTTGATAGTGTGCAGCCATGGTCACATTAACAGTTATTATTCCGAGCATCCAGTCAGCTTCTGCCTTTGCAGTTTCCCAGCCCATTATTTTGAATAGCAGAATTACTGAGGATTATCCTGAGAATTCCATCCTGCAGCTCCAAGCTAAGTCAATCTTCCAGCTTCCTTTAACACATTCAAAATTCTATCTTCAATCTTTCCCTTCTGCAGGACAGTTAACACTTTCTCTAACTCCGGTCCAGGCCAAGCTAATTCGACCTTTCGCTCTTCCAATGCAGCTGGCTATAGACTACACCGGGCAAAGCAACTGCCTTCCCTGAGATATTTCGAGGATTATAGGGAAGAATGTAACCTGATCTCAACATTATTTCCTTCTCATACCTGAAACACATTAGCCTTGTATCTAATGAGGTGACATTGTGGCTCAGTGGTTAGCACTGTTGCCTCACAGAGCCAGAGATCCGGGTTCAATTCCAACCTTGGGCAACTGTGTGTATGGAGTTTGCACATTGTCTATGTGGGTTTCCTCCGGGTGCTCCGGTTTCCTCCCACAGTCCAAAGATGTGCAGGTTAGATGAATTGGCCATGCTAAATTGCCCTTAGTGTTCAGGGATGTGCAGGTTAGGGTGGATTGGCCATGGGAAATGTAGGGTTACAGGGATAGGGTGGGTCTGAGTGGGTTGCTCTTCGGAGAGTTGGTGCGGACTTGATGGGCCGAGTGACCTGCTTCCGCACTGTTGGGAATTCTATGACACTGTCGGGGATTCTATGACAATAAATGTTAATATTTTATCTTTGATCCTGACTAACTTTGATCTGATCAGTAAAAATGATAATTTAAAATAGAATTGTTTACAACTTGAATTCATTCAGACCTTTCTGGGACTTTGATAAATACAGGAACTGCTCAGATTTAGAAATAGCAGCCATTATCCCGAAATGTAAATAACTTAACTTCCCTCAGAATAAAATAATTTGATTTGTTCTGAGCACGTATTATGTAATGAAAATCTGTTGCTGCCAACGGGAATAGGGAACCGTACACAGTTAAACTGAAAGGGCAGAAATAGCAGTAAATCTGAGGAAAGGGAGGCATTTAGAATATATTAAAGGAGAACCAAGGAACTGTTAAGGAAAGGAAGAGTAAGCTATGAGTGTAAACTAGATTTAAAAAACAAGTACTGTGAAAGTTTCTATGAGCACACAAAAAGGAAACGTTCGGCTAAAATGAATATGGGTCCACTGCAGGCAGTGTCAGGAGCATTTATAATGGGGAATAAAAAAATTATGGGAAAAAACCAAATGATTATTTTGTGCCTGTTTTCATGGAGGAATATGCAATAAATCTCCCAGAAGCAGTGAACTAAATGGCGAGGGGCAATGAGGCGTTGAAGGCCATTGATTCTGGTAAGATGATTGTACTGGAGAAATTAATGGGCTGAAAGTAGATAATTTCCCAGGACCTAATAGTCTCCATCACAGAATATTGACGGTGGTGACTACAGGATTGACTATGATGACTATAGAATAGTTGGTGTTTTCGTGATGACCTTCCAAAGTTCTACAGATTCTGGAGTGATTCCTAAGGATTGGAAAGTTGTAAATGTCTCTCACTTTTTAAGGAAAGGAGTGAGAGAGAGAGAGAGAGAAAACCAGAAACTCCTGACCTGATGATCTTCCATCAATAGTACGGTATTCTAAAGGATGGGGCCTGTGGAAACCTGGTTTAGAATAATCTGATTGGCCATAGTCAGCACCGATTTGGGAATGAGAAATCATGTTTGATGAATTTATTGGAGGCTTTGTTACAAAAGAAAATTGCTAAAGGAAATCCAGTGGACGTACTGTACTTAGATTTTCAGAGATTTCCATTTTTGATTGTCCTCACAAGAGGCTGGTTTGACCAAAACAAATGAAAAAGCATTCAATGGATGGGGAGGGTAGATGCAGCAAAGCAGGGGGTTCCCAGATTGAGGAGGCTATAATCAGAGCACAGTTTAAAATAAAGGGCATATCACTTTGGCCTGATATGAGGAGAAATGTTTTTACTCAGAGCTGTGTGCCTTTAGAATTCTCCCTCACAGCGAGGGCTGGGGACGCTCAGTCTTTGAGCATGTTTAAGGAGGAGATTGCTCGATCTCTGATTACTAGCACAGTACAGGATTATGAGGGTGGGGTAACAGGCAGTGGAGTGTTTGATTGGCTGTGGTTGTATTAAATGGTGGGTTGAGTGACTTCCTCCTGGAGCAGGGTTCCATTTTCCTAAATGCCAGCAGACAGTGGTCTAACCGTTCCCCATTTGATTCACAGCCAACACTTCTTATGTTCCTGAGTCCCCATACTTTCCTCTGCTCCTGTGTCCCCACGTGTCCCAGGGTATTCCCATGTTTTCCAACATATTCCCGTGTATTCCCGTGTGTTCCTGTGTATGCCCGTGTGTTCCCATGTATTCTCGTGTGTTCCCGTGTGTTCCTGTGTATTCCCGTGTGTTCCTGTGATATCCCATGTGTTCCCGGGTATTCCCGTGTGTTCCCGTGTGTTCCTGTGATATCCCGTGTATTCCCGTGTGTTCCCGTGTATTCCTGAGATATCCCGTGTATTCCCGTGTGTTCCCGTGTATTCCCGTGTGTTCCTGTGATATCCCGTGTATTCCCGTGTGTTCCCGTGTATTCCCGTGTGTTCCAATGTGTTCCCGTGTGTTCCTGTGATATCCCGTGTATTCCCGTGTGTTCCTGTGATAGCCTGTGTATTCCCGTGTATTCCGGTGTGTTCCCTTGTGTTCCCGTGTATTCCCGTGTGTTCCTGTGATATCCCATGTATTCCCGTGCATTCCTGTGAGTTCCCGTGTTCTGATCTGCCAGTTAAAGTAGCAGGTGAACCATCAGGTATATTCCAGGAGTGTCACATGGCCATGGAACACAGAACTGTCTAGTACAGGAACAGGCCCTTCGGCCCACCGTGTCTGTGCTGACCATGAGGTCATTCCAAACTAATCCCATCAGCCTGCACATGTCCATATCCCTCTGGTTCACTGACTGCTCATGTGTCTGTCCAAATGTCTCTTAAACGTTGTTGTTGTATCTACCACCTCCCCTGGCAGTGTGTCCCAGGTACCTCCCCTGGCAGTGTGTCCCAGGTACCTCCTCTGGCAGTGTGTCCCAGGTACCTCCCCTGGCAGTGTGACCCAGGTACCTCCCCTGGCAGTGTGTCCCAGGCACCTCCCCTGGCAGTGTGTCCCAGGCACCTCCCCTGGCAGTGTGTCCCAGGCACCTCCCCTGGCAGTGTGCCCCAGGTACCTCCCCTGGCAGTGTGACCCAGGCACCTCCCCTGGCAGTGTGTCCCAGGCACCTCCCCTGGCAGTGTGTCCCAGGTACCTCCCCTGGCAGTGTGACCCAGGTACCTCCCCTGGCAGTGTGTCCCAGGTACCTCCTCTGGCAGTGTGTCCCAGGTACCTCCCCTGGCAGTGTGTCCCAGGTACCTCCCCTGGCAGTGTGTCCCAGGTACCTCCCCTGGCAGTGTGTCCCAGGTACCTCCCCTGGCAGTGTGACCCAGGCACCTCCCCTGGCAGTGTGTCCCAGCTACCTCCCCTGGCAGTGTGACCCAGGTACCACCCCTGGCAGTGTGTCCCAGGCACCTCCCCTGGCAGTGTGACCCAGGTACCTCCCCTGGCAGTGTGTCCCAGGTACCTCCCCTGGCAGTGTGTCCATGGTACCTCCCCTGGCAGTGTGACCCAGGTAACCTCCCCTGGCAGTGTGACCCAGGTACCTCCCCTGGCAGTGTGTCCCAGGTACCTCCCCTGGCAGTGTGACCCAGGCACCTCCTCTGGCAGTGTGTCCCAGGTACCTCCCCTGGCAGTGTGACCCAGGTACCTCCCCTGGCAGTGTGTCCCAGGTACCTCCCCTGGCAGTGTGACCCAGGCACCTCCTCTGGCAGTGTGTCCCAGGTACCTCCCCTGGCAGTGTGTCCCAGGCACCTCCCCTGGCAGTGTGTCCCAGGTACCTCCCCTGGCAGTGTGACCCAGGTACCTCCCCTGGCAGTGTGACCCAGGCACCTCCTCTGGCAGTGTGTCCCAGGTACCTCCCCTGGCAGTGTGTCCCAGGCACCTCCCCTGGCAGTGTGTCCCAGGTACCTCCTCTGGCAGTGTGACCCAGGAACCTCCCCTGGCAGTGTGTCCCAGGTACCTCCCCTGGCAGTGTGTCCCAGCTACCTCCCCTGGCAGTGTGTCCCAGCTACCTCCCCTGGCAGTGTGACCCAGGTACCACCCCTGGCAGTGTGACCCAGGCACCTCCCCTGGCAGTGTGTCCCAGGTACCTCCCCTGGCAGTGTGACCCAGGAACCTCCCCTGGCAGTGTGTCCCAGGTACCTCCCCTGGCAGTGTGTCCCAGCTACCTCCCCTGGCAGTGTGTCCCAGCTACCTCCCCTGGCAGTGTGACCCAGGTACCACCCCTGGCAGTGTGTCCCAGGAACCTCCCCTGGCAGTGTGTCCCAGGTACCTCCCCTGGCAGTGTGTCCCAGCTACCTCCCCTGGCAGTGTGTCCCAGCTACCTCCCCTGGCAGTGTGACCCAGGTACCACCCCTGGCAGTGTGACCCAGGTACCTCCCCTGGCAGTGTGTCCCAGGTACCTCCCCTGGCAGTGTGTCCATGGTACCTCCCCTGGCAGTGTGACCCAGGTAACCTCCCCTGGCAGTGTGACCCAGGCACCTCCCCTGGCAGTGTGTCCCAGGTACCTCCCCTGGCAGTGTGTCCCAGGTACCTCCCCTGGCAGTGTGTCCATGGTACCTCCCCTGGCAGTGTGTCCCAGGTACCTCCCCTGGCAGTGTGTCCATGGTACCTCCCCTGGCAGTGTGACCCAGGTAACCTCCCCTGGCAGTGTGACCCAGGCACCTCCCCTGGCAGTGTGTCCCAGGTACCTCCC
The DNA here is from genome assembly GCF_037043375.1 of Chiloscyllium plagiosum. Classification (NCBI taxonomy): domain Eukaryota; kingdom Metazoa; phylum Chordata; class Chondrichthyes; order Orectolobiformes; family Hemiscylliidae; genus Chiloscyllium; species Chiloscyllium plagiosum. The sequence goes on along the minus strand of NW_028270140.1, from coordinate 162,951,554 downwards.
CTGGCAGTGTGTCCCAGGCACCTCCCCTGGCAGTGTGTCCCAGGTACCTCCCCTGGCAGTGTGTCCATGGTACCTCCCCTGGCAGTGTGACCCAGGTAACCTCCCCTGGCAGTGTGACCCAGGCACCTCCCGTGGCAGTGTGTCCCAGGTACCTCCCCTGGCAGTGTGACCCAGGCACCTCCCCTGGCAGTGTGTCCCAGGTACCTCCCCTGGCAGTGTGTCCATGGTACCTCCCCTGGCAGTGTGACCCAGGTACCTCCCCTGGCAGTGTGTCCCAGGTACCTCCCCTGGCAGTGTGTCCCAGGTACCTCCCCTGGCAGTGTGTCCCAGGCACCTCCCCTGGCAGTGTGTCCCAGGTACCTCCCCTGGCAGTGTGTCCCAGGCACCTCCTCTGGCAGTGTGACCCAGGCACCTCCCCTGGCAGTGTGTCCCAGGCACCTCCTCTGGCAGTGTGTCCCAGGTACCTCCCCTGGCAGTGTGTCCCAGGCACCTCCCCTGGCAGTGTGTCCCAGGCACCTCCCCTGGCAGTGTGTCCCAGGCACCTCCCCTGGCAGTGTGTCCCAGGTACCTCCCCTGGCAGTGTGACCCAGGCACCTCCCCTGGCAGTGTGTCCCAGGCACCTCCTCTGGCAGTGTGACCCAGGCACCTCCCCTGGCAGTGTGTCCATGAACCTCCCCTGGCAGTGTGACCCAGGTACCTCCCCTGGCAGTGTGTCCCAGGCACCTCCCCTGGCAGTGTGTCCCAACTACCTCCCCTGGCAGTGTGACCCAGGCACCTCCCCTGGCAGTGTGTCCCAGGTACCTCCCCTGGCAGTGTGTCCCAGGTACCTCCCCTGGCAGTGTGTCCCAGGTAACCTCCCCTGGCAGTGTGACCCAGGCACCTCCCCTGGCAGTGTGTCCCAGGTACCTCCCCTGGCAGTGTGTCCCAGGTACCTCCTCTGGCAGTGTGTCCCAGGTAACCTCCCCTGGCAGTGTGACCCAGGCACCTCCCCTGGCAGTGTGTCCCAGGTACCTCCCCTGGCAGTGTGTCCCAGGCACCTCCCCTGGCAGTGTGTCCCAGGCACCTCCTCTGGCAGTGTGACCCAGGCACCTCCCCTGGCAGTGTGTCCCAGGCACCTCCTCTGGCAGTGTGTCCCAGGTACCTCCCCTGGCAGTGTGTCCCAGGCACCTCCTCTGGCAGTGTGACCCAGGCACCTCCCCTGGCAGTGTGTCCCAGGCACCTCCTCTGGCAGTGTGTCCCAGGTACCTCCCCTGGCAGTGTGTCCCAGGCACCTCCCCTGGCAGTGTGTCCCAGGCACCTCCCCTGGCAGTGTGTCCCAGGCACCTCCCCTGGCAGTGTGTCCCAGGCACCTCCTCTGGCAGTGTGACCCAGGCACCTCCCCTGGCAGTGTGTCCCAGGCACCTCCTCTGGCAGTGTGACCCAGGCACCTCCCCTGGCAGTGTGTCCATGAACCTCCCCTGGCAGTGTGACCCAGGTACCTCCCCTGGCAGTGTGACCCAGGCACCTCCCCTGGCAGTGTGTCCCAACTACCTCCCCTGGCAGTGTGACCCAGGCACCTCCCCTGGCAGTGTGTCCCAGGTACCTCCCCTGGCAGTGTGTCCCAGGTACCTCCCCTGGCAGTGTGTCCCAGGTAACCTCCCCTGGCAGTGTGACCCAGGCACCTCCCCTGGCAGTGTGTCCCAGGTACCTCCCCTGGCAGTGTGTCCCAGGTACCTCCTCTGGCAGTGTGTCCCAGGTAACCTCCCCTGGCAGTGTGACCCAGGCACCTCCCCTGGCAGTGTGTCCCAGGTACCTCCCCTGGCAGTGTGTCCCAGGTACCTCCCCTGGCAGTGTGTCCTAGGTACCTCCCCTGGCAGTGTGTCCCAGGCACCTCCCCTGGCAGTGTGTCCCAGGCACCTCCCCTGGCAGTGTGTCCCAGGTACCTCCCCTGGCAGTGTGTCCCAGGTACCTCCCCTGGCAGTGTGTCCCAGGTACCTCCCCTGGCAGTGTGACCCAGGCACCTCCCCTGGCAGTGTGTCCCAGGCACCTCCCCTGGCAGTGTGACCCAGGTACCTCCCCTGGCAGTGTGTCCCAGGAACCTCCCCTGGCAGTGTGTCCCAGGTACCTCCCCTGGCAGTGTGTCCCAGGCACCTCCCCTGGCAGTGTGACCCAGGTACCTCCCCTGGCAGTGTGACCCAGGCACCTCCCCTGGCAGTGTGTCCCAACTACCTCCCCTGGCAGTGTGACCCAGGCACCTCCCCTGGCAGTGCGTCCCAGGTACCTCCCCTGGCAGTGTGTCCCAGGTACCTCCCCTGGCAGTGTGTCCCAGGTACCTCCCCTGGCAGTGTGTCCCAGGTACCTCCTCTGGCAGTGTGTCCCAGGTAACCTCCCCTGGCAGTGTGACCCAGGCACCTCCCCTGGCAGTGTGTCCCAGGTACCTCCCCTGGCAGTGTGTCCCAGGTACCTCCCCTGGCAGTGTGTCCCAGGTACCTCCCCTGGCAGTGTGTCCCAGGCACCTCCTCTGGCAGTGTGACCCAGGTACCTCCCCTGGCAGTGTGTCCCAGGTACCTCCCCTGGCAGTGTGTCCCAGGTACCTCCCCTGGCAGTGTGTCCCAGGTACCTCCCCTGGCAGTTGTCCCAGGCACCTCCCCTGGCAGTGTGTCTCAGACACCTCCTCTGGCAGTGTGTCCCAGGCACCTCCCCTGGCAGTGTGTCCCAGGCACCTCCCCTGGCAGTGTGTCCCAGGTACCTCCCCTGGCAGTGTGACCCAGGCACCTCCTCTGGCAGTGTGTCCCAGGAACCTCCCCTGGCAGTGTGACCCAGGCACCTCCCCTGGCAGTGTGACCCAGGTACCTCCTCTGGCAGTGTGTCCCAGGTACCTCCCCTGGCAGTGTGTCCCAGGTACCTCCCCTGGCAGTGTGTCCCAGGCACCTCCCCTGGCAGTGTGACCCAGGTACCTCCCCTGGCAGTGTGTCCCAGGTACCTCCCCTGGCAGTGTGAACCAGGTACCTCCCCTGGCAGTGTGTCCCAGGCACCTCCCCTGGCAGTGTGTCCCAGGTACCTCCCCTGGCAGTGTGTCCCAGGCACCTCCCCTGGCAGTGTGACCCAGGCACCTCCCCTGGCAGTGTGAACCAGGTACCTCCCCTGGCAGTGTGTCCCAGGCACCTCCCCTGGCAGTGTGTCCCAGGTACCTCCCCTGGCAGTGTGTCCCAGGCACCTCCCCTGGCAGTGTGACCCAGGTACCTCCCCTGGCAGTGTGTCCCAGGTACCTCCCCTGGCAGTGTGTCCCAGGTACCTTCCCTGGCAGTGTGTCCCAGGTACCTCCCCTGGCAGTGTGACCCAGGTACCTCCCCTGGCAGTGTGACCCAGGTACCTCCCCTGGCAGTGTGTCCCAGGTACCTCCCCTGGCAGTGTGACCCCGGCACCTCCCCTGGCAGCGTGTCCCAGGTACCTCCCACCCTCTCTGTAAACACCTCTCCCCTTAAACCGATGACTTGCCTGATATGTTAAACAGACTGAAGAAGGTGGTGAGGGAGGCCTCCTGCTAATTACAGTCACATTGGAATGATACTGCAATTCCAGATCCTCCCACAGGATTCTTACAGGATCTGACACGGGGATGTGGAAAGGTTGTTTCTCCTTGTGGGGGGCGAGTCTGGGACCAGAAGGCCCCCTTTCAGACTAAGGGCTCACTCGAATTTCCTGTCTCCGAGGGGAGTGAATCTGTGGGATTCTTTCCCACAGGGGGCTGTTGGGGCTGGGTCCTTCAGGATATTGAAGGCTGAGAGGGACAGACGTTTAATTAGTGAGAGAAACAAGGAGCTGGGGGGAAAGACGGGAGAGTGCTGTTGAAGATTCTGCATCTTGTGTCCTTTGGGTGAGAAACCTTCCTCATTGTTCTTTGCTTTTTGTGAAACCTCTCAAAGGATCATCTGCAGAATTCAAAATCTCAGTAACATCCACCTCTAATAATAATCCCAAAATGACCCCCCCCCCGCCTCCCCCCCCTTCCCCGACACCCCCTCCCCCCCCTCCCCCCCCTCCCCCCCTCCCCGACACCCCCTCCCCCACCTCCCTGACACCCCCTCCCCCCCTCCCCCCCCTCCCCGACACCCCCTCCCCCCCCCTCCCCGACACCCCCTCCCCCCCCTCCCCGACACCCCCTCCCCCCCCTCCCCGACACCCCCCCTCCCCCTCCCCCCCCCCGTCCCCCCCCCTCCCCCCCCTCCCCGACACCCCCTCCCCCCCTCCCCGACACCCCCTCCCTCTCCCCCCCCTCCCCCCCCTCCCCCCCCCCCACTGAAAACATCCTCAAAGGCACAGTGTCTCCCACCTCATCAGAAATGTATAATCCACCCCGTTCTCGGATAATCTCAGCAACCTCCTTCAGAAACCCCTTCGGGTATTGGACCGTCCCATTAACGCCCTGTGGGAAGACAGAATCACACAAACTGTTACAGTGCAGGCCATTCAGCCTACAGTGTTCCTACCAGCCCATGAAGTGAGTATCATTTCTGCCCGAATCAGCTTCTATTACAATCCCATCTGAAGGTGAATGAGCTGGAGGAGTGTGGGAAAGCAGAGCCCAGCCTCGGAAATGGCTTTGTCCCTGCTCCCTGGACAGGAGATGCTCAGTGGGTCATCTCAATTTGATGCCTATCATTTAAATGTTCTAGAAAATGATGGTTAGAGTTTAATAAAACTATAAAAAACAGGCAACAGATAGTTGAGCAAATTATTTAAGGAGTTAATTAAAATAAGTAACAAATGGCAGGACAGGTGTTGTGTAGTGGCAGCAGTATGTGAGGTCTCCTGGATGCCAGTGTGATCTGGGCAAACTCAGCCCTGAGAGCATGGTGCACAGCAGGTACAGTGTGGTCAGGGGCATTGACAGCGTCTTTGACAACCAAGGGCAGGGAAAGCTTCTTTAATTCACTTGTGAGATGTGGGGGTCACTGCTGGGCCCAGCCGTCCCTAGTTGCCCCTTGAGAAGGTTGGGGTGAGCTGACCTCTTGACCCGCTGCAGTCCACGTGCTGTAGGGTGACCCACAATGCCCTTAGGGAGGGAATTCCAGGATTCTGACCCAGCGATAGTGAAGGAACGGTGATATATTTCCAAGTCAGGATGGTGAGGGGCTTGGAGGGGAACTTGCAGGGGGTGGTGTTCCCATGTATCTGCTGCCCTTGTCCTTTTAGATGGAAGTGGTCATGGGGTTTGGAAGGTGCTGTCTGAGGGTCTTTGGTGAGTTTCTGCATCTTGTAGCTGGTACACACTGCTGCTACTGAGGGTCGGTGGGGGAGGGAGGGGATGTTTGAGGATGTGGCGCCAATCAAGCGGCTGCTTTGTCCTGGATGGTGTTGAGCTTCTTGAGTGTTGTTGGAGCTGCCCCCATCCAGGGGCAAGTGGGGAGGATTCCAACAACACTCAAGAAGAGATTGCTGAGAGAGGTCAGGGAGCGAATTGTAGAGAAATGTTTCAGGCCTCTCTGAACATAGGACTAGTCTTGTGAGACTGGAGCATTGTAAATGTGATGCTGTTGTTTAAGAAAGAGACGAAGATAACCCAGGAAACTACAAACCCGTCAGCTCGACATCAATAGGAAGAAAACTGATGAAGGCCATCATATGGGATAAGACAAGTCTATACTTTGAGGAAAGTCAGTTAATATGGACATGGCTTTGTCAAGGGCAGGCCATATCTGACAAATTTAGTTGAGTTCTTTGATGAGGTGACACAGGCAGTGGGTGAGGGTAATGCTGTGGATGTTGTATGTTTGAACTTTGGAAGGTATTTATTACAGAGCCACCTGACAGGTTGACTGATGGGTTCTTGACAATATGGATTAGGAGTTGGCAAAAAGATAGAAAGCAGAGGGTTGGTGTAGATGGACATTTCTCAGACTGGAGGCAAGATGAAAGGGGTGTTTCTCAGGGAATGGCCTTTTCTGATTTATATAAACAGTGTGGAGATGGGTGTTGCGAGCAAAATCTCTCAATGTGCAGATGGCACGAAGCTAAAGGGAGAATAGTGAATTGTGAGGAGTTTTGAGGGATATTAGCAAGTTGGTCCCAATGGGCAGACACCTGGCAGATCAATTTCAATGCAGAGAAATGTGACAGAATACATTTCATTGGACGCTACCCAGAGAGGCGATCCCAGCTCAATAGGATAACATGGGAGGGGGGGACAGGACAGGTGCAGAGGGACCTTGGGGTTCATGTACATGCTTCTCTGAAGGGGGTCAGACAAGCTGAAACCGTTCGTAAGCAGCTTATAGGATCCTTGGGATTCTAAACAGAGGCATAGAGTATAACATCAAGGAAGTGATGCAATACCTCCACAAGTCATTGGTTGGACCACATTTGGAGTACTGCGTTCAGTTCTAGGCACCTTATTTAAGGAAAGATTTCAAAGCCCTGGAGAGAGTCCAAAGGAGATGGAAGAAACTGATTCTGGGAATGAGGGATTTTACATACATGGAGAGATTAGAGAGGTTGGGCTCAGTCTCTTCAGAGCTGAGCAGATTAAGAGCTGACCTTACTGAGGTGTATAAAATCCTGAGCCACCTTGAAAGGGTAAAGAGGGATATTCTGCTGCTGCTAGTCAGTATATCAGTAACTAGGGGTCACAATTTCAACATTATCAGCAAGACAGCTCCAAGTGAGATGAGGAGAACATTTTTTCCGCAGAGAGTTGTTCACACAGAGCTGTATATATTTGAAAGCAATGGAATTAGCGAGCTATAGGGACAGGGTTGGAGAGTGGGACTAGCTGGGCAACTCTTTTGGAAGCTGGCACAAATATGATGGGTCGAGTGGCCTCCTTCTGTACTGTACAATTCTATGATTCAATGCCTTGTAACTTATAGATGGTGGACAGGCACTGGGGAGTCAGGTGATGGGTTCCTCATCGCAGTATTCCTAACCTCAGAACTGTTCTTGTAGCCGCTATGTTTATGTGATGAGTCCAGTCAAGTTTCTGATTAATGGTAACCCCCAGGATGTTGATGTTGGGGTATTCAGTGATGACAACATCATTGAATGTCAAGCCAATTATTATTATTATTATTATTATTGGAGACGGTCATTGCTTGATATTTGTGTAGAATGAATTTATGAACCACCTATCAGTCCAACTCTGCTTATTGCATTGACACCAATGTACCCATTGGAGCTGTCATCCTGACCCAGTTTAGCAGATTCTGAATTGTCCTATACATCACCCCAGCAAACCACTAGAGCATCGAAATACCCATTCACTCCCATTCTACACCGTCCCAATGGACCCAAACCCCTTCCCATTCACTCCCGCTCTACACCATCCCAATAGACCCAAACCCCTTCCCATTCACTCCCGCTCTACACCATCCCAATAGACCCAAACCCCTTCCCATTCACTCCCGCTCTACACCATCCCAATAGACCCAAACCCCTTCCCATTCACTCCCGCTCTACACCATCCCAATAGACCCAAACCCCTTCCCATTCACTCCTGCTCTACATCATCCCAATGGATCCCAAATCCCTTCCCATTTTTCAACTTTGGTCTCCAGCATCTGCAGTCCTCACTTTCTCCACAATGGCCCCAAAGCCCTTCCCACTCACACCCGATCTACACCATCCCAATGGCCCCAAACCCCTTCCCATACACTCCGATTCTACACCGTCCCAATGGCCCCAAAACCCTTCCCATTCACTCCCGCTCTACACCGTCCCAATGGCCCCAAACCCCTTCCCATACACTCCTATTCTCCATCGTCCCAATGGACCCAAACCCCATCCCATTCACTCCCACTCTACACCATCCCAATGGACCCAAACCCATTCCCATTCACTCTCGCTCTACACCATCCCAATGGACCCAACCCCCTTCCCATTCACTCCCGCTCTACACCGTCCCGATGGACCCAAATCCCATCCCATTCACTCCCATTTAACACCGTCCCAATGGACTCTAAATCCCTTCCCATTCACTTCCGCTCTACACCATTCCAATGGACCCAAACCTTTTCCCACTCACTCCCATTCTACACAAACCCAATTGACCCAAACCCCTTTCCATTCACTCCCACTCTCCACCATCCCAAGGGACCATAATCTCTTTCCATTCACTCCCACTCTACACAAACCCAATTGACCCAAACCCCTTCCCATTCACTCCCGCTCTACACCATCCTGATGGACCCAAACCCCTTCCCATTCACTCCCACTCTACACCGTCCCAATGGCCCCAAACCCCTTCCCATTCACTCCCGCTCTACACTGTCCCAATGGCCCCAAACCCCTTCCCATTCACTCCCATTTAACACCGTCCCAATGGACTCTAAATCCCTTCCCATTCACTTCCGCTCTACACCATTCCAATGGACCCAAACCTTTTCCCACTCACTCCCATTCTACACAAACCCAATTGACCCAAACCCCTTTCCATTCACTCCCACTCTCCACCATCCCAAGGGACCATAATCTCTTTCCATTCACTCCCACTCTACACAAACCCAATTGACCCAAACCCCTTCCCATTCACTCCCGCTCTACACCATCCTGATGGACCCAAACCCCTTCCCATTCACTCCCACTCTACACCGTCCCAATGGCCCCAAACCCCTTCCCATTCACTCCCGCTCTACACTGTCCCAATGGCCCCAAACCCCTTCCCATTCACTCCCACTCTACACCGTCCCAATGGCCCCAAACCCCTTCCCATTCACTCCCGCTCTACACTGTCCCAATGGACCCAAACCCCTTCCCATACACTCCCGCTCTACACCATCCTGATGGACCCAAACCCCTTCCTATTCACTCCCGCTCTACACCATCCTGATGGACCCAAACCCCTTCCCATTCACTCCCGCTCTACACCATCCTGATGGACCCAAACCCCTTCCCATTCACTCCCATTCTACACCATCCTGATGGACCCAAACCCCTTCCCATTCACTCCCACTCTCCACTGTCCTAATGGACCCAAACCTCTTCCCATTCACTCCCATTCTATACCATCCTAATGGATCCAAACCCTTTCCCATTCACTCCCACTCTACACCGTCCCAATGGACCCAAGCCCCTTCCCATACACTCCCACTCTACACCGTCCCAATGGACCCAAACCCCTTTCCATTCACTCCCACTCTAGACCATCCAATGGACCCAAACCCCTTCCCATTCACTCCCACTCAACACCATCCCAATGGACACAAACCCCTTCCCATTAACTTCCGCACTTCACCGTCCCAATGGACCCAAACCCCTTCCCATTCACTTCCACTCTACACCATCCCAATGGACCCAAACCCCTTCCCATTCATTCCCGCTCTACACCGTCCCGATGGACCCAAATCCTATCCCATTCACTTCTGCTCTACACCATTCCAATGGACCCAAACCCTTTCCCATTCACTCCCACTCTCCACCATCCCAAGGGACCATAATCTCTTCCCATTCATTCCCGCTCTACACCAACCCAATGGACCCAAACCCCTTCCCATTCACTCCCGCTCTACACTGTCCCAATGGACCCAAACCCCTTCCCATTCACTCCCACTCTCTACTGTCCTAATGGACCCAAACCTCTTCCCATTCACTCCCATTCTACACCATCCTAATGGATCCAAACCCTTTCCCATTCACTCCCACTCTACACCGTCCCAATGGACTCAAACCCCTTCCAATTCAATCCCATTCTACACCGTCCCAATTGACCCAAGCCCCTTCCCATTCACTCCCGCTCTACACCATCCCAATGGACCCAAACCCCTTCCCGTTTACTCCCAGTCTACACCGTCCCAATGGATCCTGATCCTGATGGCTTTCTGAAGGTGGGATCTGTAAAGTCCTACCTGGATGGGTTCAGCGATGAAAGCAGCTATTTGCTTGGGGACAGCTGATTGGAGGGTGTTGTGAAGCTGGTTAATGTACTGGTCCTTGGCATGGCATCTGTCTGAACCACAAAGAGACAAGAAGAACCCACATCATTCAACAAACATGGGCTGGCAAAGCCTCCTGGGATTGAAAGCCCCTCACCCATACACCCGCGGGCATACCCCAAACCTCAGCCAGCCCCTTCCTGATGCCACCTGCTCAACAATCTCCAGCCCCCTCCCTCCCTCCCTCAGCCACATGCCCACACACAGGCCAGCCCTCACATTCCCCCTCCTCACAGGAAGAGAGGCCAAAGTGAACAGAGGACCCTGAGAGAATGAGGCTGGGGATTTCATAATGAGGAGCCAGGAAGTGGCGGAGGAGTTGAACAAAATACTTTAAATTGATCTGCACAGTTGAAAATAATAATGGCAGACCAAAATGACTGAATATTCAAGGGGCAAAAGGAAGAGAAGAAATAAAAAGAATAATTATCACGCAAGAGAAACTGCTAAGGGAGCTTATAGTGCTAAAGATCGATAAGTCCCCTGGACCTGACGCAATGTGTCCTTGGGTGTGAAAGGAAGTAGATATTGAGATGTTGGATGCCCTGGCAGTAACCTTCCAGGAATACTGAGGTTCTGGAACAGGCTCAGAAAATTGGAAAATTGTCACTGAAACACTTTCATTGGAAATAGGGAAAAGACAAAGAACATGTAACTATAGGCCAGTTAGATTACCGTCTGTTATTGGGAGAACGTTGGAGTCTATTATAAAGGATCTGACAGCACAGCATTTGGAAATACAGACTGTAATCACGCAGGGTCAGCACGGCTTCAGGAAGGGGACATCATAAGACCATCAGACCCAGGAGCAGAATTAGGCCATTCAGTCCATCGTGTCTGCTCTCCCATTCAATCATGGCTGGTGTGTTTCTCAACCTCATTCTCCAGCCTTCTCCTTGTAATGTCTGACCCTCTCACGAATCAGGAACCTATCTATCTCGGTCTTAAATAAACTCACAGCCCTCTGCGGCAATGAGTTCCACAGATTCCCCACCCTCTGACTAAAGCAATCCTTTCTCATCTCAGTTCTAAAGGGTTGTCCCTTCACCCTGAGGTTGTGCCCTGGGGTCCTAGTGACCTACTGGTGGAAATATCTTCTCCATGTTCACTCTATCCAGACCTCTCAGTATTCTGTACATTTCAATCAGAGCCGCCCCCCCCCCACCATCGTCCCCAACTCCATCGAGTACAGACCCTGAATCCTCAATCACTCCTCATGTGACAAGCCTTTCGTCCCCAGGATCACTTCTGTAAACCTCCTCTGGACCCTTCCAATTCCAGCACATCCTTCCTCACGTGGGACCCAAACCTGCCCTCAATATTCTGGTCTGACCAGAGCCTTATAACAGCCTCAGCATCTCTGCTCTTGTATTCTAACCCTCTCAAAATGAATGCGAACATTACATTTGCCTTCCTAACTGCTAACTGAACCTGCATGTTAACCTTAGGAGTATCCTGAACTCGAACTCCCAAGTCCCTTTGTACTTCAGATTTCCAAACCTTCTGCCATTTAGAAGATAGTATATGCCTCTATTCTTCCAAACAAAGCACATAACTTCACACATTACCACATTTTGATCCATCACCACTTCTTTGCCCACACTCCTAGCCTGTCCAAGTGTTTCTGCAGCTTCCTTGCTTCCTCAGGACTACTGTACATCCATCTATTTTTGTGTCATCTGCAAAATTAGCAACAATGCCTTCAGTTCCTTCGTCCAGATCGTTAATGTACGACGTGAATCGTGGTATCAACACTGACCCCAGCAGAGCTCCACTAGTCACCAGATGCTATCCTGAGAAAGATATCTTTATCCCCAATCTCTGCCCTCTGCCAGTCAGCCAATCCTCTACCCATACCAATCCCTTGCCCCTAACTCCAAGGGCTGTTGTCTTATTCAGCAGGCTCCTGTGCAGCACCTTGTCAAAGACCTTCTGGAAATCCATGTCCACCTGTACTCCACTGTCAAACCTGCTTGTTACAATCCCTGCCATCTCCTTCAGAACCTGGGCTGTAGTCTGTCTGGCCTGGGTGATTTATCCACCTTCAGGCCTTCCCCAGCACCTTCTCCCCAGTGATGGCCATTATACTCCCCTCTGCCCCCTAACTCTCATGACATTTTGGTCTGTTGCTGGGGTCTTCCACCATGAAACTGATGTAAATTTCCCATTCTGTTCCTCTGCCACTTCTCTTCCCCATTACGTTTCCAGCCTCATTTTCCACTCTTGCCTCTCTCTTAACTTTCAGTGAGCTAAAAAAAACCTCTTCCAATCTTCTTTTACATTACTAACTAGCTTACCTTCTAACTAGATCCCAGCACTGCCTCACACACCTGTTATTTAGGACAGAGATGAGGAGAAACGTCTTCACCCAGAGAGTGGTGGCTGTGTGGAATGCTCTGCCCCAGAGGGCAGTGGAGGCCCAGTCTCTGGATTCATTTAAGAAAGAGTTGGATAGAGCTCTCAAAGATAGTGGAATCAAGGGTTATGGGGATAAGGCAGGAACAGGATACTGATTAAGGATGATCAGCCATGATCATATTGAATGGTGGTGCAGGCTCAAAGGGCTGAATGGCCTACTCCTGCACCTATTGTCTATTGTTTTATCCTCATATTTCATCTTCCCCCCCCAACTTTGCTTCCTTAGTTATCCTCTGCTCTTTAAAGGCTTCCCAATCCTCTCTCTTCTCATTTGTGAGAGGTAAGTCATGCCTCACAAACCTTATTGAATTATTAGAGGATGTGACAAAACACCTTGATGAAGGTAGAGCAGTGGAAGTGGTGTACATGGATTTAGCATGGTGTTTGATAAGGTTCCCCATGGTAGGCTCATTCAGAAAGTAAGGATGCAGAATTGGCTGGCCCATAAAAGACAGAGGGTGATAGTAGGTGGAAAGTATTCAGCCTGGAGCTCGGTGACCAGTGGTGTTCCGCAAAGATCAGTTCTGGGACCTCTGCTGTTTGTGATTTTTATAAATGACTTGGATGAGGAAGTGGAAGGGGTGGGCTAGTAAGTTTGCCGATGACACAAAGGTTGGTGGAGTTGTGGATAGTGTGGAGGGCTGTTGTAGGTTGCAATGGGACATTGACAGGATGTAGAACTGGGCTGTGAAGTGGCAGATGGAGTTTAACCTGGAAAAAGTGTGAACTGATTCACTTTGGAAGGTCGAATTTGAGAGATTACAGGGTTAGAGGCAGGATTCTTGGCAGTGTGGGGGAACAGAGGGATATTGGGGTCCATGTACATGGATCCCTCAAAGTTGCCACCCAAGTTGATGGAGTTAAGAAGGCGTACGGTGTGTTAGCTTTTATTAGCACGGGGATTGAGTTTAAGAGCCGCGAGGTTATGCTGCAGCTCTATAGGGCACTGGTTAGACCACACTTGGAACACTGTGTTCAGTTCAGGTCACCTCATTTAGGAAGGATGTGGAAGCTTTAGCGAGGGTGCAGAGGAGATTTACCAGGATGCTGCCTGGACTGGAGGGTGTGTCTTATGGGGAAAGGTTGAGGGAGCAAGGGTTTTTATTATTGGAGTGAAGAAAGATGAGAGGTGACTTGATAGAGGTGTACAAGATGATGAGAGGCATAGATAGAGTGAATAGACAGAGACTTTTTTCCAGAGTGGAATTGGCTATCACAAGGTGCATTGGAGGAAGGTTTAGGGAGGGAGTCAGATGTAGATTCTTTACACAGAGAGTGGTGGGTGTGAGGAATGCACTGCCAGCAGTGGGAGTAGTGTCAGAGACATTAGGGACATTCAAGTGACTCTTGGATAGGCCCATGGAAGATAGTACAATGAAGGACTGTTCAAAGTTCTAATCTTTACCACATTCTATACTTTTCCTTTTGTTTTTATGCTGTCGTTAACTTCTCGTCAGTAACCGACCCTGTTCCTCCTGAGTTATCCCCAGAAACCCCTGTCACTGTTATCCCCAGAAACCCCTGTCATTGTTATCCCCAGAAACCCCTGTCACTGTTATCCCCAGAAACCCCTGTCACTGTTATTCCCAGAAACCCCTGTCACTGTTATCCCCAGAAACTCCTGTCACTGTTATCCCCAGAAACTCCTGTCACTGTTATCCCCAGAAACCCCTGTCACTGTTATCCCCAGAAACCCCAGTCACTGTTATCCCCAGAAACCCCTGTCCCTGTTATCCCCAGAAACCCCTGTCACTGTTATCCCCAGAAACCCCTGTCACTGTTATCCCCAGAAACTCCTGTCACTGTTATCCCCAGAAACCCCTGTCACTGTTATCCCCAGAAACCCCTGTCACTGTTATTCCCAGAAATCCCTGTCACTGTTATTCCCAGAAACCCCTGTCACTGTTATCCCCAGAAACCCCTGTCACTGTTATCCCCAGAAACCCCTGTCACTGTTATCCCCAGAAACCCATGTCATTGCTGTTCCAGCATCTTCCCTGCCAGGGTCCCCTTCCAATCAACTCTGGCCAGCTCCTCCCTCTGTCCTGGTAGCTTCCTTTACTCAATTGTAATCCCACTACATCTGATACCAGCTTCTCTCTCTCTCATGCTGCAGGTTAAATCTGTCATATTATGGTCACTGTCCCCTCAGGGGCTACTTCAGCTCCCTGACCACGTCTGCCTCATGATACATTTCCAAATCCAGGATTACCTGTGGCTACACCACAGCTGCTCCAAAGAACCACCCCATAGACATTCCATGATTCCTTTTCCTGAGATCTGTTACCAGCTTGATTTTGCCAGCCCACCTGCATGTTGCATTTCCCCAGGATTATTGTAATAATGCCTTTTCTATCTCCCGGTGTAATTTCTTCCCCACATCCTGAGAACAGTTAAGAAGCCTGTACACAACTCCCATTGGGCAACACTTCTCCTGTACGGTTCCATGACATTACCCACACCGATTCGATGTCTTCCCACACTATATCATTTCTTGTTATTGATTTAATTTCATTTCTTAGGAACAAGGCATCCCCTCTCCCCATCAGCCTGTCCTTTTGGTAGGACTTGTAACCTTGGATATTTAATTCCCAACCCCGATCCCTTTACAGACACACCTCTGTGAAACCCCCAAGAATGTACTCTGCCAATTTCAATCAGTGCTCCAAGCTCATTTCCCTTGTTTTGTGTACTGCGTGCACCGAAACACAACACCCTCAGTCCTGTACCGACTGTCCCCCTTCTCACAGCTGCCCCCTTATCTGCTGTGTCTGGAAGTTAATTTCTGACCCTTTTCATTCTCTCGGTCCTATGACAACATAGAAAAGTACAGCACAGAACAGGCCCTTTGGCCCACGATGTTGTGCCGTGGTTTAATCCTAATGTAAAATATAGTAACTGAACCTACGCACCCCTCAACTCACTGCTATCCATGTGCATGTCCAGCAGTCACTTAAATGTCCCCAATGACTTCACTTCCACCACCACCGCTGGCAACACATTCCATACATTCACAACTCTCTGCGTAAAGAACCTACCTCTGACGTCTCCTTTATACCTTCCTCCTAATATCTTCAAACTATGTCCCCTCGTACCAGTCAATCCTGCCCTGGGGAAAAGTCTCTGGCTATTGACTCTATCCATACCCCTCATTACCTTGTACTCCTCAATCAGGTCTCCTCTCTTCCTCCTTCTCTCCAGAGAGAAAAGTCTGAGCTTATTCAACCTTTCTTCATAAGGCAAGCCCTCCAGTCCAGGCAGCATCCTGGTAAACCTTCTTTGCACCCTCTCCAAAGCCTCTGTATCTTTCCTATAGTAGGGCGACCAGAATTGGACACAATATTCCAAGTGTGGTCTCACCAGGGACTTGTGGAGCTGCAGCAAAACCTCGCGGCTCTTAAACTCGATCCCCTGTTAATGAAAACCAAAACACCATTTGCTTTCTTAACAACTCTATCCACTTGGGTGGCAACTTTGAGGGATCTATGTACTTGCACACCCAGATCCCTCTGTTCCTCCACACTGCCAAGAATCCTGTCTTTAATCCTATATTCAGCATTCGAGTTTGACCTTCCAAAATGCATCACTTCGCATTTATCCAGGTTGGACTCCATCTGCCATTTCTCAGCCCAGCTCTGCATCCTGTCTATGTCGCGCTGATGAAGGGCTTTTGCCCGAAATGTTGATTTTGCTGCTCGTTAGATGCTGCCTGAACTGCTGTGCTCTTCCAGCACCACTGATCCAGAATCTGGTTTCCAGCATCTGCAGTCATTGTTTTTACCACCTATGTCACGCTGCAGCCTGCAGTAGCCCTCTATACTATCGACGACACCTCCCTCTCTCCGAGGGGAGGGAATCTGGAATTGTTTCCCACAGAGGGCTGTCGGGGCTGGGTCATTCAGTGTATTCAAGGCTGAGACAGGTCTTTAATCATTGACGGAATCAGGGGTTATGGGGTAAAGGCAGGGAAGTGGAGAGTGATCAGATCAACCATGAACCCACTGGATGTTGGGGCAGACCTGATGGGCTGAATGGCCAGATTCTGATCTACCTGCACTAGTATATTAGCCCTTCCATCATGACCTTTTGTTTTCCACAAGAACATTTGACATGGTTTCTGATCGAATGCCTTTCTGGAAATCCACATCAAGGACATCTTCAGGTTCCCCAAGCGTTACTGCTTTGAAGAAATCCAACAAGTTGGTGAAACAAGGCTTTTACTTTGACAAAGCCGGGCTAATTCTTCCCCATTTCCTTGAATGTTTTAAAGTGACTAGTTGTAATTTCTTTAATGATTAAATTCAATCCCTTCCCTAAGGCAGACATTGGGATAACTAGCCTCAAGTTGACTCCTTCCTTTCTTCCTCCTGTGTCAGTGGGACTAGCGTTGCTACTACCCAGTCTGGTAGAACATTTCCTGATATCAGAGTTTGGGAAAATTCACACCAGCACATCTGCTGCCCCATTCTCTTTGAAGACCCTCAGAAGAAATCCATCTGGACCCAGAGACGTGTCAGCCCCAGCTCCAGTCGGTTGCTCAATCCCACTTCCTGATGTTTGGGACGTTACAAACGGGCAGCAGTGACAGTGAGGTTAGAGCTGAAGTGATTCACAGCAGGGATGGAATGTGTTTCTGATCCTCGATGCTGAAGAGACAAACAACTTTGTTTCATTTAATTTCACCTGCCATTTCCTTTTCATCCACTATTAACTCTCCATTCTCACTCTCTAGGGGCTAACACTTAGTGCACTTTCTTTCCCTTTTTAAACACCTACAGAAACTCTAGCTATCTGCTTTTACATTTCAAGCTCACTTGCTGCCCCACTTTAAGTTCTTTCTTCTGATTAACCTTTCATCATTCTCTGCCTTTTGTTATGTTCTAGATCAGAGTGGTGCTGGAAAAGCACAGCAGGACAGGCAGCATCCGAGGAGCAGGAAAATCAACGTTTCAGGCAAAAGCTCTTCATCAGGACTCAGGAATGTTATATTCTGTCTAATCACTTGATCTGGCATCCATCTCTGTGCAGTTTATGTGTTTTCCTTCAGTTTGATGCTTGATTTCTTTAATGAATCCTCCCTTTAGGATTTTTCATTAAAGCAGCAATATCATTAATCTGAAATCTCCTGTTCCAGGTCTGCACTGTGACTCCATCGCTCTATCCCCAAACAATTATCCAAGGCCACTCGAACTAGCTTGACCTTTGTGTTCACACAGTCGCCATCACTTTAGTCTTGGACCCCTCTTGTTCCCTTTCAAACCAGATATAAATTTAAATCACATTGTGATCAATGCTGCCAAGATGTGTCTTTACTCGGAGCCCATTAATTGTCAGATTACACAACTGCAAGCTGAGAATAACCTCTTGTTTCCAGAAGATAGTCCTGGGGGAAACTCTCTCCAAACTTTTCTCTCCTCTTCACATTCAGGCTGTTACCCACCAATCTCACTCCTCCAGTTTCCAGGCAGATTAAGGTCACCCATTATTATTGCTGTCCCTTCAAATGCTCATTCTCCTCAGCCAATCAGACTCTACTTCTGGGAGATTTTTTTGTGTCCTCCAAGAACTGTTTAAGAATTCTTTCCGTTCTGTCTGTGGTCTATGTACACTCATGCTGGGCAACGTATTTACCAAATGCAGCTCTGACAACTACTGCCCCAAACTGTCATAATTTCTCTTTCACATTTTACACCTTGCTTCAGACTCAACTATTTCACCTTAGATATCACGTGAAGTGTCTGTCAGATTGTGGTCAGTAATCCCAAAACATTCTTGTCGAGCTATTAATTAATTAGTCCCATATCATGTTACAAGTGAAATAAACACAGACAGGCATAAACACACGGGGACAGGCATTAACACAAACGGACAGGCATAAACTCACAGGGACAGGCATTAAAAACACACGGACAGGCATAGATACACACGGACAGGCATAAACACACACCGACAGGCATAAACGCAGAGGGACAGGCATAAACACACACCAACAGGCAGAAACGCAGAGGGACAGACATAAACACACACCGACAGGCATAAACACACAGGGACAGGCATAAACACCGACCGACAGGCATAAAAACACACCGACAGGCATAGATACACACGGGGAGAAAGTGAGGTCTGCAGATGCTGGAGATCAAAGTTGAAACTTTATTGCTGGAACAGCACAGCAGGTCAGGCAGCATCCAGGGAACATCCACTCTCTGCTCATTCCTGAAGAAGGGCCTGTGCCCGAAACGTCGAATCTCCTGTTCCCTGGATGCTGCCTGACCTGCTGTGCTGTTCCAGCAATAAAGTTTCAACCTAGATACACACGGACAGGCATAAACACACACAGACAGGCATAAACACACACGGACAGACATAAACACACACGGACAGACATAAACACACACGGACAGGCATAAACACACACCGACAGGCATAAACACACACGGACAGACATAAACACACACCGACAGGCATAAACACACACGGACAGGCATAAACACACACGGACAGGCATAAACACACACGGACAGGCATAAACACACACCGACAGGCATAAACACACACGGACAGACATAAACACACACCGACAGGCATAAACACACACCGACAGGCATAAACGCAGAGGGACAGGCATAAACACACACGGACAGGCATAAACACACACGGACAGACATAAACACACACCGACAGGCATAAACACACACCGACAGGCATAAACGCAGAGGGACAGGCATAAACACACACCGACAGGCTTAAACACACACGGACAGACATAAACACACACGGACAGGCATAAACACACACGGACAGACATAAACACACACGGACAGACATAAACACACACCGACAGGCATAAACACACACGGACAGACATAAACACACACGGACAGGCATAAACACACACGGACAGACATAAACGCACACGGACAGGCATAAACACACACGGACAGGCATAAACACACACGGACAGGCATAAACACACACCGACAGGCATAAACGCAGAGGGACAGGCATAAACACACACCGACAGGCATAAACACACACGGACAGACATAAACACACACCGACAGGCATAAACACACACGGACAGGCATAAACACACACCGACAGGCATAAACACACACGGACAGACATAAACGCACACGGACAGGCATAAACACACACGGACAGGCATAAACACACAGCGACAGGCATAAACGCAGAGGGACAGGCATACACACACACCGACAAGCATAATCACACACAAACAGGGACAGGCCCCAAAAGGGCAGCTCACTGTGACCAAGGGCAGGCAGGAATACTCCAACCTGTCAAAAAATAAAGACAGACAGAAAGAAACAGCGATATCCAAATGTACCTGCAGTGCAGCTGCAGGATCGCAGGGTTTGTACGACACTATCACGACAGCGGCTGCCTCCCCATACCCCACGGAAAACATCGGGGCACATGGTCTGGTGAAACGAGACTCCACTTACAACAGAAACTAAACAAGGGTCAAACTAAGGCATCCTCAGGTCACCATTACTGGGGAATCTGACACAGATTTACATCGAGAACTACACAGGCACCCAGTGAGGGTAGGTGAGGGTGGGACTGTACCCCAGTGAGGGTCAGTGTGTGTGGGACTGTACCCCAGTGAGAGTCAGTGTGTGTGGGACTGTACCCCAGTGAGAGTCAGTGTGTGTGGGACTGTACCCCAGTGAGAGACAGTGTGTGTGGGACTGTACCCCAGTGAGAGACAGTGTGTGTGGGGACTGTACCCCAGTGAGGGCCAGTGTGTGTGGGGACTGTACCCCAGTGAGGGTCAGTGTGTGTGGGGTCTCCACTCCAGTGAGAGTCAGTGTGTGTGGGGACTGTACCCCAGTGAGAGTCAGTGTGTGTGGGGACTGTACCCCAGTGAGAGTCAGTGTGTGTGGGGACTGTACCCCAGTGAGAGTCAGTGTGTGTGGGGACTGTACTCCAGTGAGGGTCAGTGTGTGTGGGACTGTACCCCAGTGAGAGTCAGTGCATGGGGGACTGTACCCCAGTGAGAGTCCATGTGTGTGGGACTGTAGCTCATTGAGAGTCAGTGTGTGGGGATTGTACCCCAGTGAGAGTCAGTGTGTGTGGGGACTGTACCCCAGTGAGAGTCAGTCTGTGTGGGGAAAGTACCCCAGTGAGGGTCAGTGTGTGGGGGGACTGTACCCCAGTGAGAGTCAGTGTGTGTGGGGACTGTACCCCAGTGAGAGTCAGTGTGTGTGGGGACTGTACCCCAGTGAGAGTCAGTCTGTGTGGGGAATGTACCCCAGTGAGGGTCAGTGTGTGGGGGGACTGTACCCCATTGAGGGACAGTGTGTGTGGGGCTGTACCCCAGTGAGAGTCAGTGTGTGTGGGACTGTACCTCAGTCAGAGTCAGTGTGTGTGGGGACTGTACCCCAGTGAGGGTCAGTGTGTGTGTGGGGACTGTACCCCAGTGAGAGTCAGTGAGTGGGGGAACTGTACCCTAGTGGGAGTCAGTGTGTGTGGGGCTGTACCCCAGTGAGAGTCAGAGCGTGTGGAGACTGTACCCCAGTGAGAGTCAGTGTGTGTGGGGACTGTACCCAAGTGAGGGTCAGTGTGTGTGTGGGACTGTCCCCCAGTGAGAGTCAGTGTGTGTGGGGACTGTACCCCAGTGACAGTCAGTGTGTGTGTGGGGACTGTACCCCAGTGAGGGTCAGTGTGTGTGGGACTGTACCCCAGTGAGAGTCAGTGTGTGTGTGGGACTGTACCCCAGTGAGAGTCAGTGTGTGGGGGGACTGTACCCCAGTGAGGGTCAGTGTGTGTGTGGGACTGTCCCCCAGTGAGAGTCAGTGTGTGTGGGGACTGTACCCCAGTGAGAGTCAGTGTGTGTGTGGGGACTGTACCCCAGTGAGGGTCAGTGTGTGTGGGACTGTACCCCAGTGAGAGTCAGTGTGTGTGGGACTGTACCCCAGTGAGAGTCAGTGTGTGGGGGGACTGTACCCCAGTGAGGGACAGTGTGTGTGGGGCTGTACCCCAGTGAGAGTCAGTGTGTGTGGGACTGTACCTCAGTCAGAGTCAGTGTGTGTGTGGGACTGTCCCCCAGTGAGAGTCAGTGTGTGTGGGGACTGTACCCCAGTGAGGGTCAGTGTGTGTGTGGGGACTGTACCCCAGTGAGGGTCAGTGTGTGTGGGACTGTACCCCAGTGAGAGTCAGTGTGTGTGTGGGACTGTACCCCAGTGAGAGTCAGTCTGTGTGGGGAATGTACCCCAGTGAGGGTCAGTGTGTGGGGGGACTGTACCCCATTGAGGGACAGTGTGTGTGGGGCTGTACCCCAGTGAGAGTCAGTGTGTGTGGGACTGTACCTCAGTCAGAGTCAGTGTGTGTGGGGACTGTACCCCAGTGAGGGTCAGTGTGTGTGTGGGGACTGTACCCCAGTGAGAGTCAGTGAGTGGGGGAACTGTACCCTAGTGGGAGTCAGTGTGTGTGGGGCTGTACCCCAGTGAGAGTCAGAGCGTGTGGAGACTGTACCCCAGTGAGACTCAGTGTGTGTGGGGACTGTACCCAAGTGAGGGTCAGTGTGTGTGTGGGACTGTCCCCCAGTGAGAGTCAGTGTGTGTGGGGACTGTACCCCAGTGAGAGTCAGTGTGTGTGTGGGGACTGTACCCCAGTGAGGGTCAGTGTGTGTGGGACTGTACCCCAGTGAGAGTCAGTGTGTGTGTGGGACTGTACCCCAGTGAGAGTCAGTGTGTGGGGGGACTGTACCCCAGTGAGGGTCAGTGTGTGTGTGGGACTGTCCCCCAGTGAGAGTCAGTGTGTGTGGGGACTGTACCCCAGTGAGAGTCAGTGTGTGTGTGGGGACTGTACCCCAGTGAGGGTCAGTGTGTGTGGGACTGTACCCCAGTGAGAGTCAGTGTGTGTGGGACTGTACCCCAGTGAGAGTCAGTGTGTGGGGGGACTGTACCCCAGTGAGGGACAGTGTGTGTGGGGCTGTACCCCAGTGAGAGTCAGTGTGTGTGGGACTGTACCTCAGTCAGAGTCAGTGTGTGTGTGGGACTGTCCCCCAGTGAGAGTCAGTGTGTGTGGGGACTGTACCCCAGTGAGGGTCAGTGTGTGTGTGGGGACTGTACCCCAGTGAGGGTCAGTGTGTGTGGGACTGTACCCCAGTGAGAGTCAGTGTGTGTGTGGGACTGTACCCCAGTGAGAGTCAGTGTGTGTGTGGGACTGTACCCCAGTGAGAGTCAGTGTGTGGGGGGACTGTACCCCAGTGAGGGTCAGTGTGTGTGTGGGGACTGTACCCCAGTGAGAGTCAGTGAGTGGGGGAACTGTACCCTAGTGGGAGTCAGTGTGTGTGGGGAGTATACCCCAGTGAGGGTCAGTGTGTGTGGGGACTGTACCCCAGTGAGAATCAGTGTGTTTGAGGACTGTACCCCAGTGAGAGTCAGAGTGTGTGGGGACTGTACCCCAGTGAGAGTGAGTGTGTGAGGGGAGTATACCCCAGTGAGGGTCAGTGTGTGTGGGGACTGTACCCCAGTGAGAATCAGTGTGTTTGAGGACTGTACCCCAGTGAGAGTCAGTGTGTGTGGGGACTGTACCCCAGTGAGGGTCAGTGTGTGTGGGACTGTACCTCAGTGAGAGTCAGAGTGTGTGGGACTGTACCTCAGTGAGAGTCTGTGTGTGTGGGACTGTACACCAATGAGGGTCAGTGCGTGTGGGGACTGTGCCTCAGTGAGAGTCAGTGTGTGTGGGACTGTACCCCAGTGAGGGTCAGTGTGTGGGGACTGTACCCCAGTGAGAGTCAGTGTGTGTGGGACTGTACCCCAGTGAGAGTCAGTGTGTGTGGGACTGTACTCCAGTGAGAGTCAGTGTGTGTGGGACTGTACCCCAGTGAGAGTCAGTGCGTGTGGGGACTGTACCCCAGTGAGAGTCAGTGCGTGTGGGGACTGTACCCCAGTGAGAGTCAGTGTGTGGGGGGGGGTCTGTACCCCAGTGAGAGTCAGTGTGTGTGGGACTGTACCCCAGTGAGGGTCAGTGTGTGGGGACTGTACCCCAGTGAGAGTCAGTATGCGTGGGACTGTACCCCAGTGAGAGTCAGTGTGTGTGTTAGACTGTACCCCAGTGAGAGTCAGTGTGTGTGGGGATTGTACCCCAGTGAGAGTCAGTGTGTGTGGGGATTGTACCCTAGTGAGAGTCAGTGTGTGTGGGACTGTACCTCAGGGAGAGTCAGTGTGTGTGGGGACTGTACACCAGTGAGAGTCAGTGTGTGTGGGGATTGTACCCTAGTGAGAGTCAGTGTGTGTGGGACTGTACCCCAGTGAGAGTCAGTGTGTGTGGGACTATACCCCAGTGAGAGTCAGGGAGTGTGGGGACTGTACCCCAGTGAGAGTCAGTGTGTACGTGGGACTGTACCCCAGTGAGAGTCAGGGAGTGTGGGACTATACCTCAGTGAGAGACAGTGTGTGTAGGACTGTACCCCAGTGAGAGTCAGTGTGTGGGGGGACTGTACCCCAGTGAGGGTCAGTGTGTGTTTCGGGACTGTACCCCAGTGAGAGTCAGTGTGTGTGGGGACTGTACCCTAGTGGGAGTCAGTGTGCGTGGGGACTGTACCCCAGTGAGAGTCAGTGTGTGTGTGGGACTGTACCCCAGTGAGAGTCAGTGTGTGTGTGGGACTGTACCCCAGTGAGAGTCAGTGTGTGTGGGACTATACCCCAGTGAGAGACAGTGTGTGTGGGACTGTACCCCAGTGAGAGTCAGTGTGTGTGGGACTATACCCCAGTGAGAGACAGTGTGTGTGGGACTGTACCCCAGTGAGAGTCAGTGTGTGTGGGACTATACCCCAGTGAGAGACAGTGTGTGTGGGACTGTACCCCAGTGAGAGTCAGGGAGTGTGGGACTATACCTCAGTGAGAGACAGTGTGTGGAGGGTCTGTACCCTAATGAGAGTCAGTGTGTGTAGGACTGTACCCCAGTGAGAGTCAGTGTGTTTCGGGACTGTACCCCAGTGAGAGTCAGTGTGTGGGGGGACTGTACCCCAGTGAGGGTCAGTGTGTGTGTGGGGACTGTACCCCAGTGAGAGTCAGTGTGTGTGGGGACTGTACCCCAGTGAGAGTCAGTGAGTGGGGGAACTGTACCCTAGTGGGAGTCAGTGTGTGTGGGGCTGTACCCCAGTGAGAGTCAGTGTGTGTGGGGACTGTACCCCAGTGAGAGTCAGTGTGTGAGGGGACTGTACCCCAGTGAGAGTCTGTGTGTGTGGGACTGTACCCCAGTTAGAGTCAGTGTTTGTGGGGCGTATACCCCAGTGAGAATCAGTGTGTTTGAGGACTGTACCCCAGTGAGGGTCAGTGCGTGTGGGGACAGTCCCCCAGTGAGAGTCAGAGTGTGTGGGACTGTACCTCAGTGAGAGTCTGTGTGTGTGGGACTGTACACCAATGAGGGTCAGTGCGTGTGGGGACAGTCCCCCAATGAGGGTCAGTGCGTGTGGGGACTGTGCCCCAGTGAGGGTCAGTGTGTGTGGGGACTGTACCCCAGTGAGAGTCAGTGTGTGTGGGACTGTACCCCAGTGAGAGTCAGTGTGTGTGCGACTGTACCCCAGTGAGAGTCAGTGTGTGTGGGGACAGTACCCCAGTGAGAGTCAGTGTGTGTGGGACTGTACTCCAGTGAGAGTCAGTGTGTGTGGGGGGTCTGTACCCCAGTGAGAGTCAGTGTGTGTGGGGACTGTACCCCAGTGAGAGTCAGTGTGTGTGGGGACTGTACCCCAGTGAGAGTCAGTGTGTGTGTGGGACTGTACCCCAGTGAGAGTCAGTGTGTGTGGGGACTGTACCCCAGTGAGAGTCAGTGTGTGTGGGGACTGTACCCCAGTGAGGGTCAGTGTGTGGGGGGACTGTACCCCAGTGAGAGTCAGTGTGTGAGGGGACTGTACCCCAGTGAGAGTCTGTGTGTGTGGGACTGTACCCCAGTTAGAGTCAGTGTTTGTGGGGAGTATACCCCAGTGAGAATCAGTGTGTTTGATGACTGTACCCCAGTGAGAGTCAGAGTGTGTGGGACTATACCTCAGTGAGAGTCTGTGTGTGTGGGGACTGTACACCAATGAGGGTCAGTGCGTGTGGGGACAGTCCCCCAATAAGGGTCAGTGCGTGTGGGGACTGTGCCTCAGTGAGAGTCAGTGTGTGGGGGGACTGTACCCCAGTGAGAGTCAGTGTGTGTGGGGACTGTACACCAATGAGGGTCAGTGCGTGTGGGGACAGTCCCCCAATGAGGGTCAGTGCGTGTGGGGACTGTGCCTCAGTGAGAGTCAGTGTGTGTGGGACTGTACCCCAGTGAGAGTCAGTGTGTGTGGGGACTGTACCCCAGTGAGAGTCAGTGTGTGTGGGACTGTACTCCAGTGAGAGTCAGTGTGTGGGGGGGGGTCTGTGCCCCAGTGAGAGTCAGTGTGCGTGGGGACTGTACCCCAGTGAGAGTCAGTGTGTGTGTGGGACTGTACCCCAGTGAGAGTCAGTGTGTGTGTGGGACTGTACCCCAGTGAGAGTCAGTGTGTGTGGGACTATACCCCAGTGAGAGACAGTGTGTGTGGGACTGTACCCCAGTGAGAGTCAGTGTGTGTGGGACTGTACCCCAGTGAGAGTCAGTGTGTGTGGGACTGTACCCCAGTGAGAGTCAGTGTGTGTGGGACTATACCCCAGTGAGAGACAGTGTGTGTGGGACTGTACCCCAGTGAGAGTCAGTGTGTGTGGGACTGTACCCCAGTGAGAGTCAGTCTGTGTGGGGACTGTACCCCAGTGAGAGTCAGTGTGTGGGGGGACTGTACCCCAGTGTGGGTCAGTGTGTGTGGGGACTGTACCCCAGTGAGAGTCAGTGTGTGGGGGGACTGTACCCCAGTGTGGGTCAGTGTGTGGGGGGACTGTACCCCAGTGAGAGTCAGTGTGTGTGGGGACTGTACCTCAGTGAGAGTCAGTGTGTGTGGGAGCTGTACTCCAGTGAGAGTCAGTGTGTGTGTGTGACTGTACCCCAGTGAGAGTCCGTGTGTGTGTGACTGTACCCTAGTGAGAGTCCGTGTGTGTGGGAATGTACCCCATGTGAGAGTCAGTGTGTGGGGGGACTGTACCCCAGTCAGAGTCCGTGTGTGTGTGACTGTACCCTAGTGAGAGTCAGTGTGTGTGGGAGTATACCCCAGTGAGAGTCAGTGTGTGGGGGGACTGTACCCCAGTGAGAGACAGTGTGTGGGGGGACTGTACGCCAGTGAGAGTCAGTGTGTGTGTGGGACTGCACCCCAGTGAGAGTCCGTGTGTGTGTGACTGTATCCTAGTGAGAGTCAGTGTGTGTGGGACTGTACCCCAGTGAGAGTCAGTGTGTGGGGGGACTGTACCCCAGTGAGAGTCAGTGTGTGGGGGGACTGTCCCCCAGTGAGAGTCAGCGTGTGTGTGGGGACTGTACCCCAGTGAGAGTCAGTGTGTGGGGGAACTGTACCCCAGTGAGGGTCAGTGTGTGTGTGGGGACTGTACCCCAGTGAGAGTCAGTGTGTGTGTCGGGACTGTACCCCAGTGAGACATAGTGTTTGGGGAGAATGTACCCTAGTGAGAGTCAGAGTGTGTGGGGACTGTACCCCAGTGAGAGTCAGTGTGTGTGGGGACTGTACCCCATTGAGAGTCAGTGTGTGTGGGACTGTACCTCAATGAGAGTCAGTGTGTGTGGGGACTGTACCCCAGTGAGAGTCAGTGTGTGTGGGACTGTACTCCAGTGAGAGTCAGTGTGTGGGGGGGGGTCTGTGCCCCAGTGAGAGTCAGTGTGTGTGGGGACTGTACCCCAGTGAGAGTCAGTATGTGTGGGACTGTACCCCAGTGAGAGTCAGTGTGCGTGGGGACTGTACCCCAGTGAGAGTCAGTGTGTGTGTGGGACTGTACCCCAGTGAGAGTCAGTGTGTGTGTGGGACTGTACCCCAGTGAGAGTCAGTGTGTGTGGGACTATACCCCAGTGAGAGACAGTGTGTGTGGGACTGTACCCCAGTGAGAGTCAGTGTGTGTGGGACTGTACCCCAGTGAGAGTCAGTGTGTGTGGGACTGTACCCCAGTGAGAGTCAGTGTGTGTGGGACTATACCCCAGTGAGAGACAGTGTGTGTGGGACTGTACCCCAGTGAGAGTCAGTGTGTGTGGGACTGTACCCCAGTGAGAGTCAGTGTGTGGGGGGACTGTACCCCAGTGTGGGTCAGTGTGTGGGGGGACTGTACCCCAGTGAGAGTCAGTGTGTGTGGGGACTGTACCTCAGTGAGAGTCAGTGTGTGTGGGAGCTGTACTCCAGTGAGAGTCAGTGTGTGTGTGTGACTGTACCCCAGTGAGAGTCCGTGTGTGTGTGACTGTACCCTAGTGAGAGTCCGTGTGTGTGGGAATGTACCCCATGTGAGAGTCAGTGTGTGGGGGGACTGTACCCCAGTCAGAGTCAGTGTGTGTGTGGGACTGCACCCCAGTGAGAGTCCGTGTGTGTGTGACTGTATCCTAGTGAGAGTCAGTGTGTGTGGGAATGTACCCCAGTGAGAGTCAGTGTGTGGGGGGACTGTACCCCAGTGAGAGTCAGTGTGTGGGGGGACTGTCCCCCAGTGAGAGTCAGCGTGTGTGTGGGGACTGTACCCCAGTGAGAGTCAGTGTGTGGGGGAACTGTACCCCAGTGAGGGTCAGGGTGTGTGTGGGGACTGTACCCCAGTGAGAGTCAGTGTGTGTGTCGGGACTGTACCCCAGTGAGACATAGTGTTTGGGGAGAATGTACCCTAGTGAGAGTCAGAGTGTGTGGGGACTGTACCCCAGTGAGAGTCAGTGTGTGTGGGGACTGTACCCCATTGAGAGTCAGTGTGTGTGGGACTGTACCTCAATGAGGGTCAGTGCGTGTGGGGACAGTCCCCCAGTGAGGGTCAGTGCGTGTGGGGACTGTACCCCAGTGAGAGTCAGTGTGTGGGGGGACTGTACCTCAGTGAGAGTCAGTGTGTGTGTGGGACTTCACCCCAGTGAGAGTCAGTGTGTGGGGGAACTGTACCCCAGTGAGGGTCAGGGTGTGTGTGGGGACTGTACCCCAGTGAGAGTCTGTGTGTGTGGGACTGTACCCCAGTGAGAGTCAGTGTGTGTGGGGACTGTACCCCAGTGAGGGTCAGTGTGTGTGGGACTGTACCCCAGTGAGAGTCAGTCTGTATGGGGATTGTACCACAATGAGGGTCAGTGCGTGTGGGGAAAGTCCCCCAGTGAGGGTCAGTGCGTGTGGGGACTGTACCCCAGTGAGAGTCAGTGTGTGTGTTAGACTGTACCCCAGTGAGAGTCAGTGTGTGTGGGGATTGTACCCCAGTGAGAGTCAGTGTGTGTGGGGAGTCTACCCCAGTGAGAGTCAGTGTGTGTGGGGACTGTACCCCAGTGAGAGTCAGTGTGTGTGGGACTGTACCCCAGTGAGAGTCAGTGTGTGTGGGGACTGTACCCCAGTGAGAGTCAGTGTGTGTGGGACTGTACCCCAGAGAGAGTCAGTGTGTGTGGGACTGTACCCCAGAGAGAGTCAGTGTGTGTGGGACTGTACCCCAGAGAGATTCAGTGTGTGTGGGGACTGTACCCCAGAGAGAGTCAGTGTGTGTGGGACTGTACCCCAGAGAGAGTCAGTGTGTGTGGGACTGTACCCCAGAGAGAGTCAGTGTGTGTGGGACTGTACCCCAGTGAGAGTAAGTGTGGGCGGGGACTGAACCCCAGTGAGAGTCAGTGTGTGGGGGGACTGTCACCCGTGAGAGTCAGTGTGTGTGGGGACTGTACCCCAGTGAGGGTCAGAGTGTGTGGGGACTGTACCCCAGTGAGAGTCAGTGTGTGTGGGGACTGTACCCAGTGAGAGTCAGTGTGTGTGGGGACTGTACCCAGTGAGGGTCAGTGTGTGTGTGGGACTGTACCCCAGTGAGAGTCAGTGTGTGTGTGGGACTGTACCCCAGTGAGAGTCAGTGTGTGTGTGGGACTGTACCCCAGTGAGAGTCAGTGTGTGTGTCGGGTCTGTACCCCAGTGAGAGTCAGTGTGTGTGTGGGACTGTACCCCAGTGAGAGTCAGTGTGTGTGTGGGACTGTACCCCAGTGAGAGTCAGTGTGTGGGGGGACTGTACCCCAGTGAGAGTCAGTGTGTGTGTGGGACCGTACCCCAGTGAGAGTCAGCGTGTGTGTGGGGACTGTACCCCAGTGAGAGTCAGTGTGTGGGGGAACTGTACCCCAGTGAGGGTCAGTGTGTGTGTGGGGACTGTACCCCAGTGAGAG
Organism: Chiloscyllium plagiosum; assembly: GCF_037043375.1. Classification (NCBI taxonomy): domain Eukaryota; kingdom Metazoa; phylum Chordata; class Chondrichthyes; order Orectolobiformes; family Hemiscylliidae; genus Chiloscyllium; species Chiloscyllium plagiosum. The sequence goes on along the minus strand of NW_028270140.1, from coordinate 162,922,008 downwards.
TCAGTGTGTGTGTCGGGACTGTACCCCAGTGAGAGTCAGTGTGTGTGGGGACTGTACCCCATTGAGAGTCAGTGTGTGTGGGACTGTACCTCAATGAGGGTCATTGCGTGTGGGGACAGTCCCCCAGTGAGGGTCAGTGCGTGTGGGGACTGTACCCCAGTGAGAGTCAGTGTGTGGGGGGACTGTACCTCAGTGAGAGTCAGTGTGTGTGTGGGACTTCACCCCAGTGAGAGTCAGTGTGTGGGGGAACTGTACCCCAGTGAGGGTCAGGGTGTGTGTGGGGACTGTACCCCAGTGAGAGTCAGTGTGTGTGTGGGCACTGTACCCCAGTGAGAGTCTGTGTGTGTGGGACTGTACCCCAGTGAGAGTCAGTGTGTGTGGGGACTGTACCCCAGTGAGGGTCAGTGTGTGTGGGACTGTACCCCAGTGAGAGTCAGTCTGTATGGGGACTGTACCACAATGAGGGTCAGTGCGTGTGGGGAAAGTCCCCCAGTGAGGGTCAGTGCATGTGGGGACTGTACCTCAGTGAGAGTCAGTGTGTGGGGGGACTGTACCCCAGTGAGAGTCCGTGTGTGTGGGAATGTACCCCATGTGAGAGTCAGTGTGTGGGGTGACTGTACCCCAGTGAGAGTCAGTGTGTGAGTGGGACTGTACCCCAGTGAGAGTCCGTGTGTGTGTGACTGTACCCTAGTGAGAGTCAGTGTGTGTGGGAATGTACCCCAGTGAGAGTCAGTGTGTGGGGGGACTGTACCCCAGTGAGAGTCAGAGTGTGTGGGGACTGTACCCCAGTGAGAGTCAGAGTGTGTGGGGACTGTACCCCAGTGAGGGTCAGTGTGTGTAGGACTATACCTCAGTGAGAGTCAGTGTGTGTGGGAGCTGTACTCCAGTGAGAGTTAGTGTGTGTGTGTGACTGTACCCCAGTGAGAGTCCGTGTGTGTGTGACTGTACCCTAGTGAGAGTCAGTGTGTGTGGGGTCTGTACCTCAGTGAGAGACAGTGTGTGGGGGGACTGTACCCCAGGGAGAGTCAGTGTGTGTGTGGGACTGTACCCCAATGAGAGTCAGTGTGTGTGGGAATGTACCCCAGTGAGAGTCAGTGTGTGGGGGGACTGTACCCCAGTGAGAGTCAGTGTGTGGGGGGACTGTACCCCAATGAGAGTCAGTGTGTGTGGGGACTGTACCCCAGTGAGGGTCAGTGTGTTGGGGGACTGTACCCCAGTAAGGGTCAGTCTGTGTGTGACTGTACCCCAGTGAGAGTCAGTGTGTGAGGGACTGTACCCCAGTGAGAGTCAGTGGGTTTGGGGACTGTACCCCAGTGAGAGTCGGTCTGTGTGGGGACTGTACCCTAGCGAGAGTCAGTGTGTGTGGGGACTGTACCCCAGTGAGAGTCAGTGTGTGTGTGGGACTGTACCCCAGTGAGAGTCAGTGGGTTTGGGGACTGTACCCCAGTGAGGGTCAGTCTGTGTGGGGACTGTACCCTAGTGAGAGTCAGTGTGTGTGGGGGGACTGTACCCCAGTGAGGGTCATTGTGTGTGGGGACTGTACCCCAGTGAGGGTCAGAGTGTATGGGGACTGTACCCCAGTGAGAGTCAGTGTGTGTGGGACTATACCTCAGTGAGAGTCAGTGGGTTTGGGGACTGTACCCCAGTGAGAGTCAGTCTGTGTGGGGACTGTACCCCAGTGAGAGTCAGTGTGTGGGGGGACTGTACCCCAGTGTGGGTCAGTGTGTGTGGGGACTGTACCCCATTGAGAGTCAGTGTGTGGGGGGACTGTACCCCAGTGTGGGTCAGTGTGTGGGGGGACTGTACCCCAGTGAGAGTCAGTGTGTGTGGGGACTGTACCTCAGTGAGAGTCAGTGTGTGTGGGAGCTGTACTCCAGTGAGAGTCAGTGTGACTGTACCCCAGTGAGAGTCCGTGTGTGTGTGACTGTACCCTAGTGAGAGTCCGTGTGTGTGGGGACTGTACCCCAGTGAGAGTCAGTGTGTGTGGGGACTGTACCCCAGTGAGAGTCAGTGTGTGTGGGGACTGTACCCAGTGAGAGTCAGTGTGTGTGGGGACTGTACCCAGTGAGGGTCAGTGTGTGTGTGGGACTGTACCCCAGTGAGAGTCAGTGTGTGTGTGGGACTGTACCCCAGTGAGAGTCAGTGTGTGTGTCGGGTCTGTACCCCAGTGAGAGTCAGTGTGTGTGTGGGACTGTACCCCAGTGAGAGTCAGTGTGTGTGTGGGACTGTACCCCAGTGAGAGTCAGTGTGTGGGGGGACTGTACCCCAGTGAGGGTCAGTGTGTGTGTGGGGACTGTACCCCAGTGAGAGTCAGTGTGTGTGTCGGGACTGTACCCCAGTGAGACACAGTGTTTGGGGAGAATGTACCCTAGTGAGAGTCAGAGTGTGTGGGGACTGTACCCCAGTGAGAGTCAGTGTGTGTGGGGACTGTACCCCATTGAGAGTCAGTGTGTGTGGGACTGTACCTCAATGAGGGTCATTGCGTGTGGGGACAGTCCCCCAGTGAGGGTCAGTGCGTGTGGGGACTGTACCCCAGTGAGAGTCAGTGTGTGGGGGGACTGTACCTCAGTGAGAGTCAGTGTGTGTGTGGGACTTCACCCCAGTGAGAGTCAGTGTGTGGGGGAACTGTACCCCAGTGAGGGTCAGGGTGTGTGTGGGGACTGTACCCCAGTGAGAGTCAGTGTGTGTGTGGGCACTGTACCCCAGTGAGAGTCTGTGTGTGTGGGACTGTACCCCAGTGAGAGTCAGTGTGTGTGGGGACTGTACCCCAGTGAGGGTCAGTGTGTGTGGGACTGTACCCCAGTGAGAGTCAGTCTGTATGGGGACTGTACCACAATGAGGGTCAGTGCGTGTGGGGAAAGTCCCCCAGTGAGGGTCAGTGCGTGTGGGGACTGTACCTCAGTGAGAGTCAGTGTGTGGAGGGACTGTACCCCAGTGAGAGTCAGTGTGTGGGGGGACTGTACCCCAGTGAGAGTCAGTGTGTGGGGGGACTGTACCCCAGTGAGAGTCAGTGTGTGTGTGGGACTTTACCCCAGTGAGAGTCCGTGGGAGTGTGACTGTACCCTAGTGAGAGTCCGTGTGTGTGGGAATGTACCCCATGTGAGAGTCAGTGTGTGAGTGGGACTGTACCCCAGTGAGAGTCCCTGTGTGTGTGACTGTACCCTAGTGAGAGTCAGTGTGTGTGGGAATGTACCCCAGTGAGAGTCAGTGTGTGGGGGGACTGTACCCCAGTGAGAGTCAGAGTGTGTGGGGACTGTACCCCAGTGAGAGTCAGAGTGTGTGGGGACTGTACCCCAGTGAGAGTCAGAGTGTGTGGGGACTGTACCCCAGTGAGGGTCAGTGTGTGTAGGACTCTACCTCAGTGAGAGTCAGTGTGTGTGGGAGCTGTACTCCAGTGAGAGTTAGTGTGTGTGTGTGACTGTACCCCAGTGAGAGTCCGTGTGTGTGTGACTGTACCCTAGTAAGAGTCAGTGTGTGTGGGGTCTGTACCTCAGTGAGAGACAGTGTGTGGGGGGACTGTACCCCAGGGAGAGTCAGTGTGTGTGTGGGACTGTACCCCAATGAGGGTCCGTGTGTGTGTGACTGTATCCTAGTGAGAGTCAGTGTGAGTGGGAATGTACCCCAGTGAGAGTCAGTGTGTGGGGGGACTGTACCCCAGTGAGAGTCAGTGTGTGGGGGGACTGTACCCCAATGAGAGTCAGTGTGTGTGGGGACTGTACCCCAGTGAGGGTCAGTGTGTTGGGGGACTGTACCCCAGTAAGGGTCAGTCTGTGTGTGACTGTACCCCAGTGAGAGTCAGTGTGTGAGGGACTGTACCCCAGTGAGAGTCAGTGGGTTTGGGGACTGTACCCCAGTGAGAGTCAGTCTGTGTGGGGACTGTACCCTAGTGAGAGTCAGTGTGTGTGGGGACTGTACCCCAGTGAGAGTCAGTGTGTGTGTGGGACTGTACCCCAGTGAGAGTCAGTGGGTTTGGGGACTGTACCCCAGTGAGGGTCAGTCTGTGTGGGGACTGTACCCTAGTGAGAGTCAGTGTGTGTGTGGGGACTGTACCCCAGTGAGGGTCATTGTGTGTGGGGACTGTACCCCAGTGAGGGTCAGAGTGTATGGGGACTGTACCCCAGTGAGAGTCAGTGTGTGTGGGACTATACCTCAGTGAGAGTCAGTGGGTTTGGGGACTGTACCCCAGTGAGAGTCAGTCTGTGTGGGGACTGTACCCCAGTGAGAGTCAGTGTGTGGGGGGACTGTACCCCAGTGTGGGTCAGTGTGTGTGGGGACTGTACCCCAGTGAGAGTCAGTGTGTGGGGGGACTGTACCCCAGTGTGGGTCAGTGTGTGGGGGGACTGTACCCCAGTGAGAGTCAGTGTGTGTGGGGACTGTACCTCAGTGAGAGTCAGTGTGTGTGGGAGCTGTACTCCAGTGAGAGTCAGTGTGACTGTACCCCAGTGAGAGTCCGTGTGTGTGTGACTGTACCCTAGTGAGAGTCCGTGTGTGTGGGGACTGTACCCCAGTGAGAGTCAGTGTGTGTGGGGACTGTACCCCAGTGAGAGTCAGTGTGTGTGGGGACTGTACCCAGTGAGAGTCAGTGTGTGTGGGGACTGTACCCAGTGAGGGTCAGTGTGTGTGTGGGACTGTACCCCAGTGAGAGTCAGTGTGTGTGTGGGACTGTACCCCAGTGAGAGTCAGTGTGTGTGTCGGGTCTGTACCCCAGTGAGAGTCAGTGTGTGTGTGGGACTGTACCCCAGTGAGAGTCAGTGTGTGTGTGGGACTGTACCCCAGTGAGAGTCAGTGTGTGGGGGGACTGTACCCCAGTGAGGGTCAGTGTGTGTGTGGGGACTGTACCCCAGTGAGAGTCAGTGTGTGTGTCGGGACTGTACCCCAGTGAGACACAGTGTTTGGGGAGAATGTACCCTAGTGAGAGTCAGAGTGTGTGGGGACTGTACCCCAGTGAGAGTCAGTGTGTGTGGGGACTGTACCCCATTGAGAGTCAGTGTGTGTGGGACTGTACCTCAATGAGGGTCATTGCGTGTGGGGACAGTCCCCCAGTGAGGGTCAGTGCGTGTGGGGACTGTACCCCAGTGAGAGTCAGTGTGTGGGGGGACTGTACCTCAGTGAGAGTCAGTGTGTGTGTGGGACTTCACCCCAGTGAGAGTCAGTGTGTGGGGGAACTGTACCCCAGTGAGGGTCAGGGTGTGTGTGGGGACTGTACCCCAGTGAGAGTCAGTGTGTGTGTGGGCACTGTACCCCAGTGAGAGTCTGTGTGTGTGGGACTGTACCCCAGTGAGAGTCAGTGTGTGTGGGGACTGTACCCCAGTGAGGGTCAGTGTGTGTGGGACTGTACCCCAGTGAGAGTCAGTCTGTATGGGGACTGTACCACAATGAGGGTCAGTGCGTGTGGGGAAAGTCCCCCAGTGAGGGTCAGTGCGTGTGGGGACTGTACCCTAGTGAGAGTCAGTGTGTGGAGGGACTGTACCCCAGTGAGAGTCAGTGTGTGGGGGGACTGTACCCCAGTGAGAGTCAGTGTGTGGGGGGACTGTACCCCAGTGAGAGTCAGTGTGTGTGTGGGACTTTACCCCAGTGAGAGTCCGTGTGAGTGTGACTGTACCCTAGTGAGAGTCCGTGTGTGTGGGAATGTACCCCATGTGAGAGTCAGTGTGTGAGTGGGACTGTACCCCAGTGAGAGTCCGTGTGTGTGTGACTGTACCCTAGTGAGAGTCAGTGTGTGTGGGAATGTACCCCAGTGAGAGTCAGTGTGTGGGGGGACTGTACCCCAGTGAGAGTCAGAGTGTGTGGGGACTGTACCCCAGTGAGAGTCAGAGTGTGTGGGGACTGTACCCCAGTGAGAGTCAGAGTGTGTGGGGACTGTACCCCAGTGAGAGTCAGTGTGTGTGTGGGACTGTACCCCAGTGAGAGTCAGTGGGTTTGGGGACTGTACCCCAGTGAGGGTCAGTCTGTGTGGGGACTGTACCCTAGTGAGAGTCAGTGTGTGTGTGGGGACTGTACCCCAGTGAGGGTCATTGTGTGTGGGGACTGTACCCCAGTGAGGGTCAGAGTGTATGGGGACTGTACCCCAGTGAGAGTCAGTGTGTGTGGGACTATAGCTCAGTGAGAGTCAGTGGGTTTGGGGACTGTACCCCAGTGAGAGTCAGTCTGTGTGGGGACTGTACCCCAGTGAGAGTCAGTGTGTGGGGGGACTGTACCCCAGTGTGGGTCAGTGTGTGTGGGGACTGTACCCCAGTGAGAGTCAGTGTGTGGGGGGACTGTACCCCAGTGTGGGTCAGTGTGTGGGGGGACTGTACCCCAGTGAGAGTCAGTGTGTGTGGGGACTGTACCTCAGTGAGAGTCAGTGTGTGTGGGAGCTGTACTCCAGTGAGAGTCAGTGTGACTGTACCCCAGTGAGAGTCCGTGTGTGTGTGACTGTACCCTAGTGAGAGTCCGTGTGTGTGGGGACTGTACCCCAGTGAGAGTCAGTGTGTGTGGGGACTGTACCCCAGTGAGAGTCAGTGTGTGTGGGGACTGTACCCAGTGAGAGTCAGTGTGTGTGGGGACTGTACCCAGTGAGGGTCAGTGTGTGTGTGGGACTGTACCCCAGTGAGAGTCAGTGTGTGTGTGGGACTGTACCCCAGTGAGAGTCAGTGTGTGTGTCGGGTCTGTACCCCAGTGAGAGTCAGTGTGTGTGTGGGACTGTACCCCAGTGAGAGTCAGTGTGTGTGTGGGACTGTACCCCAGTGAGAGTCAGTGTGTGGGGGGACTGTACCCCAGTGAGGGTCAGTGTGTGTGTGGGGACTGTACCCCAGTGAGAGTCAGTGTGTGTGTCGGGACTGTACCCCAGTGAGACACAGTGTTTGGGGAGAATGTACCCTAGTGAGAGTCAGAGTGTGTGGGGACTGTACCCCAGTGAGAGTCAGTGTGTGTGGGGACTGTACCCCATTGAGAGTCAGTGTGTGTGGGACTGTACCTCAATGAGGGTCATTGCGTGTGGGGACAGTCCCCCAGTGAGGGTCAGTGCGTGTGGGGACTGTACCCCAGTGAGAGTCAGTGTGTGGGGGGACTGTACCTCAGTGAGAGTCAGTGTGTGTGTGGGACTTCACCCCAGTGAGAGTCAGTGTGTGGGGGAACTGTACCCCAGTGAGGGTCAGGGTGTGTGTGGGGACTGTACCCCAGTGAGAGTCAGTGTGTGTGTGGGCACTGTACCCCAGTGAGAGTCTGTGTGTGTGGGACTGTACCCCAGTGAGAGTCAGTGTGTGTGGGGACTGTACCCCAGTGAGGGTCAGTGTGTGTGGGACTGTACCCCAGTGAGAGTCAGTCTGTATGGGGACTGTACCACAATGAGGGTCAGTGCGTGTGGGGAAAGTCCCCCAGTGAGGGTCAGTGCGTGTGGGGACTGTACCCTAGTGAGAGTCAGTGTGTGGAGGGACTGTACCCCAGTGAGAGTCAGTGTGTGGGGGGACTGTACCCCAGTGAGAGTCAGTGTGTGGGGGGACTGTACCCCAGTGAGAGTCAGTGTGTGTGTGGGACTTTACCCCAGTGAGAGTCCGTGGGAGTGTGACTGTACCCTAGTGAGAGTCCGTGTGTGTGGGAATGTACCCCATGTGAGAGTCAGTGTGTGAGTGGGACTGTACCCCAGTGAGAGTCCCTGTGTGTGTGACTGTACCCTAGTGAGAGTCAGTGTGTGTGGGAATGTACCCCAGTGAGAGTCAGTGTGTGGGGGGACTGTACCCCAGTGAGAGTCAGAGTGTGTGGGGACTGTACCCCAGTGAGAGTCAGAGTGTGTGGGGACTGTACCCCAGTGAGAGTCAGAGTGTGTGGGGACTGTACCCCAGTGAGGGTCAGTGTGTGTAGGACTCTACCTCAGTGAGAGTCAGTGTGTGTGGGAGCTGTACTCCAGTGAGAGTTAGTGTGTGTGTGTGACTGTACCCCAGTGAGAGTCCGTGTGTGTGTGACTGTACCCTAGTAAGAGTCAGTGTGTGGGGGGACTGTACCCCAGGGAGAGTCAGTGTGTGTGTGGGACTGTACCCCAATGAGGGTCCGTGTGTGTGTGACTGTATCCTAGTGAGAGTCAGTGTGTGTGGGAATGTACCCCAGTGAGAGTCAGTGTGTGGGGGGACTGTACCCCAGTGAGAGTCAGTGTGTGGGGGGACTGTACCCCAATGAGAGTCACTGTGTGTGGGGACTGTACCCCAATGAGGGTCAGTGTGTTGGGGGACTGTACCCCAGTAAGGGTCAGTCTGTGTGTGACTGTACCCCAGTGAGAGTCAGTGTGTGAGGGACTGTACCCCAGTGAGAGTCAGTGGGCTTGGGGACTGTACCCCAGTGAGAGTCAGTCTGTGTGGGGACTGTACCCTAGTGAGAGTCAGTGTGTGTGGGGACTGTACCCCAGTGAGAGTCAGTGTGTGTGTGGGACTGTACCCCAGTGAGAGTCAGTGGGTTTGGGGACTGTACCCCAGTGAATGTCAGTCTGTGTGGGGACTGTACCCTAGTGAGAGTCAGTGTGTGTGTGGGGACTGTACCCCAGTGAGGGTCATTGTGTGTGGGGACTGTACCCCAGTGAGGGTCAGAGTGTATGGGGACTGTACCCCAGTGAGAGTCAGTGTGTGTGGGACTATACCTCAGTGAGAGTCAGTGGGTTTGGGGACTGTACCCCAGTGAGAGTCAGTCTGTGTGGGGACTGTACCCCAGTGAGAGTCAGTGTGTGGGGGGACTGTACCCCAGTGAGAGACAGTGTGTGGGGGGACTGTACACCAGTGAGAGTCAGTGTGTGTGTGGGACTGCACCCCAGTGAGAGTCCGTGTGTGTGTGACTGTATCCTAGTGAGAGTCAGTGTGTGTGGGAATGTACCCCAGTGAGAGTCAGTGTGTGGGGGGACTGTACCCCAGTGAGAGTCAGTGTATGGGGGGACTGTCCCCCATTGAGAGTCAGAGTGTGTGGGGACTGTACCCCAGTGAGAGTCAGAGTGTGTGGGGACTGTACCCCAGTGAGCGTCAGTGTGTGGGGGGACTGTACCCCAGTAAGGGTCAGTATGTGTGGGGACTGTACACCAGTGAGAGTCAGTGTGTGGGGGGACTGTACCCAAGTGAGGGTCAGAGTGTGTGGGGACTGTACCCCAGTGAGAGTCAGTGTGTGGGGGGACTGTACCCCAGTAAGGGTCAGTATGTGTGGGGACTGTACACCAGTGAGAGTCAGTGTGTGGGGGGACTGTACCCAAGTGAGGGTCAGAGTGTGTGGGGACTGTACCCCAGTGAGAGTCAGTGTGTGTGGAGACTGTACCCCAGCGTGGGTCAGTGTGTGGGGGGACTGTACCCCAGTGAGAGTCAGTGTGTGTGGGGACTGTACCCAAGTGAGGGTCAGTGTATGTGGGGACTGTACCCCAGTGAGGGTCAGTGTGTGTGGGGACTGTACCCCAGTGAGAGTCAGTGTGTGTGGGACTGTACCTCAGTGAGATTCAGTGTGTGTGGGGACTGTACCCCAGTCAGAGTCAGTGTGTGTGGGGACTGTACCCCAGTGAGAGTCAGTGTGTGGGGGGACTGTACCCCAGTGAGGGTCAGTGTGTGTGTGGGGACTGTACCCCAGTGAGAGTCAGCGTGTGTGTGGGGACTGTACCCCAGTGAGAGTCAGTGTGTGGGGGAACTGGACCCCAGTGAGGGTCAGTGTGTGTGTGGGTACTGTACCCCAGTGAGAGTCAGTGTGTGTGTGGGGACTGTACCCCAGTGAGAGTCTGTGTGTGTGGGACTGTACCCCAGTGAAAGTCAGTGTGTGGGGGGAATGTACCTCAGTGAGAGTCAGAGTGTGTGGGGACTGTACCCCAGTGAGAGTCAGTGTGTGTGGGACTGTACCCCAGTGAGAGTCAGTGTGTGTGGGGACTGTACCCCAGTGAGGGTCAGTGTGTGTGTGACTGTACCCCAGTGAGAGTCCTTGTGTGTGTGACTGTACCCTCGTGAGAGTCCGTGTGTGTGGGAATGTACCCCATTTGAGAGTCAGTGTGTGTGTGGGACTGTACCCCAGTGAGAGTCCGTGTGTGTGTGCCTGTACCCTAGTGAGAGTCAGTGTGTGTGGGAGTATACCCCAGTGAGAGTCAGTGTGTGGGGGGACTGTACCCCAGTGAGAGACAGTGTGTGGGGGGACTGTACCCCAAGGAGAGTCAGTGTGTGTGGGAGTATACCCCAGTGAGAGTCAGTGTGTGTGGGGCTGTAACCCAGTGAGAGTCCGTGTGTGTGTGGGACTGTACCCGAGTGAGAGTCAGTGTGTGTGGGACTGTACCCCAGTGAGAGTCAGTGTGTGTGGGAATGTACCCCAGTGAGGGTCAGTGTGTGTGGGACTGTACCCAAGTGAGGGTCAGAGTGTGTGGGGACTGTACCCCAGTGAGAGTCAGTGTGTGTGGAGACTGTACCCCAGCGTGGGTCAGTGTGTGGGGGGACTGTACCCCAGTGAGAGTCAGTGTGTGTGGGGACTGTATCCTAGTGAGAGTCAGTGTGTGTGGGAATGTACCCCAGTGAGAGTCAGTGTGTGGGGGGACTGTACCCCAGTGAGAGTCAGTGTGTGGGGGGACTGTACTCCATTGAGAGTCAGTGTGTGTGGGGACCGTACCCCAGTGAGGGTCAGTGTGTGTGGGACTGTACCTCAGTGAGAGTCAGTGTGTGTGGGGACTGTACCCCAGGGAGGGCCAGTGTGTGTGGGACTGTACCCCAGTGAGAGTCAGTGTGTGTGTGGGACCGTACCCCAGTCAGAGTCAGTGTGTGTGGGGACTGTACCCCAGTGAGCGTCAGTGTGTGTGGGGACTGTACCCCAGTGAGGGTCAGTGTGTGTGGGGACTGTACCCAAATGAGGGTCAGAGTGTGTGGGGACTGTACCCCAGTGAGAGTCAGTGTGTGTGGGGACTGTACCCCAGTGTGGGTCAGTGTGTGGGGGGACTGTACCCCAGTGAGGGCCAGTGTGTGTGGGACTGTACCCCAGTGAGAGTCAGTGTTTGTGGGGAGTCTACCCCAGTGAGAGTCAGTGTGTTTGGGGACTGTACCCCAATGAGGGTCAGTGCGTGTGGGGCCAGTCCCCCAGTGAGGGTCAGTGTGTGTGGGACTGTACCTCAGTGAGAATCAGTGTGTGTGGGACTGTACCCCAATGAGGGTCAGTGCGTGTGGGGCCAGTCCCCCAGTGAGGGTCAGTGTGTGTGGGACTGTACCTCAGTGAGAGTCAGTGTGTCTGGGGACTGTACCCCAGTGAGAGTCAGTGTGTGTGGGGACTGTACCCCAGTGAGAGTCAGTGTGTGTGTGGGACCGTACCCCAGTCAGAGTCAGTGTGTGTGGGACTGTACCCCAGTGAGAGTCAGTGTGTGTGTGGGACCGTACCCCAGTCAGAGTCAGTGTGTGGGGGGACTGTACCCCAGTGAGGGTCAGTGTGTGTGTGGGGACTATACCCCAGTGAGAGTCAGCGTGTGTGTGGGGACTGTACCCCAGTGAGAGTCAGTGTGTGGGGGAACTGGACCCCAGTGAGGGTCAGTGTGTGTGTGGGTGCTGTACCCCAGTGAGAGTCAGTGTGTGTGTGGGGACTGTACCCCAGTGAGAGTCAGTGTGTGTGGGACTGTACCCCAGTGAGGGTCAGTGTGTGTGTGACTGTACCCCAGTGAGGGTCAGTGTGTGGGGGGAATGTACCCCAGTGAGAGTCAGAGTGTGTGGGGACTGTACCCCAGTGAGAGTCAGTGTGTGTGGGACTGTACCCCAGTGAGAGTCAGTGTGTGTGGGGACTGTACCCCAGTGAGGGTCAGTGTGTGTGTGACTGTACCCCAGTGAGAGTCCGTGTGTGTGTGACTGTACCCTAGTGAGAGTCCGTGTGTGTGGGAATGTACCCCATTTGAGAGTCAGTGTGTGGGGGGACTGTACCCCAGTGAGAGTCAGTGTGTGTGTGGGACTGTACCCCAGTGAGAGTCCGTGTGTGTGTGACTGTACCCTAGTGAGAGTCAGTGTGTGTGGGAGTATACCCCAGTGAGAGTCAGTGTGTGGGGGGACTGTACCCCAGTGAGAGACAGTGTGTGGGGGGACTGTACCCCAGGGAGAGTCAGTGAGTGTGTGGGGCTGTAACCCAGTGAGAGTCCGTGTGTGTGGGAATGTACCCCAGTGAGGGTCAGTGTGTGTGTGGGGATTGTATCCTAGTGAGAGTCAGTGTGTGTGCGACTGTACCCCAGTGAGAGTCAGTGTGTGGGGGGACTGTACCCCATTGACAGTCAGTGTGTGGGGGGACTGTACCCCATTGAGAGTCAGTGTGTGTGGGGACCGTACCCCAGTGAGGGTCAGTGTGTTGGAGGACTGTACCCCAGTAAGGGTCAGTATGTGTGAGACTGTGCCCCAGTGAGAGTCAGTGTGTGGGGGGACTGTACCCCAGTGAGAGTCAGTGTGTGTGGGAATGTACCCCAGTGAGAGTCAGTGTCGGTGGGGATTGTACCCCAGTGAGAGTCAGTGTGTGGGGGGACTGTACCCCAGTGAGAGTCAGTGTGTGTGGGACTGTACCCCAGTGAGAGTCAGTGTGTGGGGGGACTGTACCCCAGTGAGAGTCAGTGTGTGGGGGGACTGTACCACAGTGAGTCAGTGTGTGTGTGGGACTGTACCCCAGTGAGAGTCAGTGTGTGTGGGACTGTACCCCAGTGAGGGTCAGAGTGTGTGGCGACTGTACCCAGTGACAGTCAGTGTGTGTGGGGACAGTACTCCAGTGAGAGTCAGTGTGTGTGGGACTGTACCCCAGTGAGAGACAGTGTGTGTGGGACCGTACCCCAGTGAGAGACAGTGTGTGTGGGACTGTACCCCAGTGAGAGTCAGTGTGTGGGTGGACTTTACCCCAGTGAGAGTCAGTGCGTGTGGGACTGTACCCCAGTGAGAGTCAGTGTGTGTGGGAGTGTACCCCAGTGAGAGTCAGTGTGTGGGGGGACTGTACCCCAGTGAGAGTCTGTGTGTGTGGGAGTGTACCCCAGTGAGTGTCAGTGTGTGTGGGACTGTACCTCAGTGAGAGTCAGTGTGTGTGGGGACTGTACCCCAGTGAGAGTCAGTGCGTGTGGGACTGTACCCCAGTGAGAGTCAGTGTGTGTGGGGACTGTACCCCAGAGAGAGTCAGTGTGTGGGGGACTGTACCCCAGTGAGAGTCAGTGTGTGGGGGGACTGTACCCCAGTGAGAGTCAGTGTGTGTGGGGACTGTAACCCAGTGAGGGTTAGTGTGTGTGGGGACTGTACCCAAGTGAGGGTCAGAGTGTGTGGGGACTGTACCCCAGTGAGAGTCAGTGTGTGTGGGGACTGTACCCAAGTGAGGGTCAGTGTGTGTGGGGACTGTACCCCAGTGAGGGTCAGTGTGTGTGTGGGACCATACCCCAGTCAGAGTCAGTGTGTGTGGGGACTGTACCCCAGTGAGAGTCAGTGTGTGTGGGACTGTACCTCAGTGAGAGTCAGTGTGTGTGGGGACAGTACCCCAGTGAGGGCCAGTGTGTCTGGGACTGTACCCCAGTGAGAGTCAGTGTGTGTGTGGGACCGTACCCCAGTCAGAGTCAGTATGTGTGGGGACAGTACCCCAGTGAGCGTCAGTGTTTGTGGGGACGGTACCCCAGTGAGGGTCAGTGTGTGTGGGACTGTACCCAAGTGAGGGTCAGAGTGTGTGGGGACTCTACCCCAGTGAGAGTCAGTGTGTGTGGGGACTGTACCCCAGTGTGGGTCAGTGTGTGGGGGGACTGTACCCCAGTGAGAGTCAGTGTGTGTGGGGACTGTACCCAAGTGAGGGTCAGTGTGTTTGGGGACTGTACCGCAGTGAGAGTCAGTGTGTGTGGGGACTGTACCCCAGTGAGAGTCAGTGTGTGTGGGGACTGTACCCAAGTGAGGGTCAGTGTGTTTGGGGACTGTACCCCAGTGAGGGTCAGTGTGTGTGGGGACTGTACCCCAGTGAGAGTCAGTGTGTGTGGGACTGTACCCCAGTGAGAGTCAGTGTGTGTGGGGACTGTACCCCAGTGAGAGTCAGTGTGTGTGGGGACTGTACCCCAGTGAGGGCCAGTGTGTGTGGGACTGTACCCCAGTGAGAGTCAGTGTGTGTGTGGGACCGTACCCCAGTGAGAGTCAGTGTGTGTGGGGACTGTACCCCAGTGAGAGTCAGTGTTTGTGGGGACGGTACGCCAGTGAGGGTCAGTGTGTGTGGGGACAGTACCCAAGTGAGGGTCAGAGTGTGTGGGGACTGTACCCCAGTGAGAGTCAGTGTGTGTGGGGACTGTACCCAAGTGAGGGTCAGAGTGTGTGGGGACTGTACCCCAGTGTGGGTCAGTGTGTGGGGGGACTGTACCCCAGTGAGAGTCAGTGTGTGTGGGGACTGCACCCAAGTGAGGGTCAGTGTGTGTGGGGACTGTACCCCAGTGTGAGTCAGTGTGTGTGGGACTGTACCGCAGTGAGAGTCAGTGTGTGTGGGACTGTACCCCAGTGAGAGTCAGTGTGTGGGGGGACTGAACCCCAGTGAGAGTCAGTGTGTGTGGGGACTGTACCTCAGTGAGAGTCAGTGTGTGTGGGGACTGTACCCCAGTGAGAGTCAGTGCGTGTGGGAGTGTACCTCAGTGAGAGTCAGTGTGTGGGGGGACTGAACCCCAGTGAGAGTCTGTGTGTGTGGGAGTGTACCCCAGTGAGAGTCTGTGTGTGGGGACTGTACCGCAGAGAGAGTCAGTGTGTGTGGGACTGTACCCCAGTGAGAGTCAGTGTGTGTGGGGACTGTACTCCAGTGAGAGTCAGTGTGTGTGGGACTGTACCTCAGTGAGAGTCAGTGCGTGTGGGGACTGTACCCCAGTGCGGGTCAGTGTGTGTGGGACTGTACCCCAGTGAGAGTCAGTGTGTGTGGGGACTGTACCCAAGTGAGAGTCAGTGTGTGTGGGACCGTACCCCAGTGAGAGTCAGTGTGTGTGGGAGTGTACCCCAGTGAGAGTCAGTGTGTGGGGGGACTGAACCCCAGTGAGAGTCTGTGTGTGTGGGAGTGTACCCCAGTGAGAGTCAGTGTGTGTGGGACTGTACCTCAGTGAGAGTCAGTGTGTGTGGGGACTGTACCCCAGTGAGAGTCAGTGCGTGTGGGAGTGTACCCGAGTGAGAGTCAGTGTGTGTGGGGACTGTACCGCAGAGAGAGTCAGTGTGTGTGGGACTGTACCCCAGAGAGAGTCAGTGTGTGTGGGACTGTACCCCAGTGAGAGTAAGTGTGGGCGGGAACTGTACCCCAGTGAGAGTCAGTGTGTGTTGGGACTGTACCCCAGTGAGGGTCAGTGTGTGTGGGGACTGTACCCCAGTGAGAGTCAGTGTGTGTGGGGACTGTACCCCAGTGAGGGTCAGTGTGTGTGGGGACTGTACCCCAGTGAGAGTCAGTGTGTGTGGGGACTGTACCCCAGTGAGAGTCAGTGTGTGTGTGGGATCGTACCCCAGTCAGAGTCAGTGTGTGTGAGGACTGTAACCCAGTGAGCGTCAGTGTGTGTGGTGACTGTACCCCAGTGAGGGTCAGAGTGTGGGGGGACTGTACCCCAGTCAGAGTCAGTGTGTGTGGGGACTGTATCCCAGTGTGGGTCCGTGTGTGGGGGGACTGTACCCCAGTGAGAGTCAGTGTGTGTGGGGACTGTACCCCAGTGTGGGTCAGTGTGTGGGGGGACTGTACCCCAGTGAGAGTCAGTGTGTGTGGGGACTGTACCCAAGTGAGGGTCAGTGTGTGTGGGGACTGTACCCCAGTGATGGTCAGTGTGTGTGGGGACTGTACCCCAGTGAGAGTCAGCGTGTGTGTGGGGACTGTACCCCAGTGAGAGTCAGTGTGTGGGGGAACTGGACCCCAGTGAGAGTCAGTGTGTGTGGGGACTGTACCCCAGTGAGAGTCAGAGTGTGTGGGGACTGTACCCCAGTGAGAGTCAGTGTGTGTGGGACTGTACCCCAGTGAGAGTCAGTGTGTGTGGGGACTGTACCCCAGTGAGGGTCAGTGTGTGTGTGGGACCGTACCCCAGTCAGAGTCAGTGTGTGGGGGGACTGTACCCCAGTGAGAGTCAGTGTGTGTGGGGACTGTACCCCAGTGAGGGCCAGTGTGTGTGGGACAGTACCCCAGTGAGAGTCAGTGTGTGTGGGGACTGTACCCCAGTGAGAGTCAGTGCGTGGGGGTCTGTACCCCAGTGAGGGTCAGTGTGCGTGTGGGGACTGTACCCCAGTGAGAGTCAGCGTGTGTGTGGGGACTGTACCCCAGTGAGAGTCAGAGTGTGTGGGGACTGTACCCCAGTGAGAGTCAGTGTGTGTGGGACTGTACCCCAGTGAGAGTCAGTGTGTGTGGGGACTGTACCCCAGTGAGAGTCAGTGTGTGTGGGACTGTACCCCAGTGAGAGTCAGTGTGTGTGGGGACTGTACCCCAGTGAGAGTCAGTGCGTGGGGGTCTGTACCCCAGTGAGAGTCAGTGTGTGTGGGGACTGTACCCCAGTGAGAGTCAGAGTGTGTGGGGACTGTACCCCAGTGAGAGTCAGTGTGTGTGGGACTGTACCCCAGTGAGAGTCAGTGTGTGTGAGGACTGTACCCCAGTGAGGGTCAGTGTGTGTGTGGGACCGTACCCCAGTCAGAGACAGTGTGTGTGGGGACTGTACCACAGTGAGCGTCAGTGTGTGTGGGGACTGAACCCCAGTGAGGGTCAGAGTGTGGGCGGACTGTACCCCAGTCAGAGTCAGTGTGTGTGGGGACTGTACCCCAGTGTGGGCCAGTGTGTGGGGGGACTGTACCCCAGTGAGAGTCAGTGTGTGTGGGGACTGTACCCAAGTGAGGGTCAGTGTGTGTGGGGACTGTACCCCAGTGACGGTCAGTGTGTGTGGGGACTGTACCCCAGTGAGAGTCTGTGTGTGTGGGACTGTACCTCAGTGAGAGTCAGTGTGTGTGGGACTGTACCTCAGTGAGAGTCAGTGTGTGTGGGGACTGTACCCCAGTGAGGGCCAGTGTGTGTGGGACTGTACCCCAGTGAGAGTCAGTGTGTGTGGGGACTGTACCCCAGTGAGAGTCAGTGCGTGGGGGTCTGTACCCCAGTGAGGGTCAGTGTGTGTGTGGGGACTGTACCCCAGTGAGAGTCAGCGTGTGTGTGGGGACTGTACCCCAGTGAGAGTCAGTGTGTGGGGGAACTGGACCCCAGTGAGAGTCAGTGTGTGTGGGGACTGTACCCCAGTGAGAGTCAGAGTGTGTGGGGACTGTACCCCAGTGAGAGTCAGTGTGTGTGGGACTGTACCCCAGTGAGAGTCAGTGTGTGTGGGGACTGTACCCCAGTGAGGGTCAGTGTGTGTGGGACTGTACCCCAGTGAGAGTCAGTGTTTGTGGGGATTGTACCCCAGTGAGGGTCAGTGTGTTTGGGACTGTACCCCAGAGAGAGTCAGTGTTTGTGGGGAGTCTACCCCAGTGAGGGTCAGTGCGTGTGGGGACTGTACCTCAGTGAGAGTCAGTGTGTGTAGGAGCTGTACTTCAGTGAGAGTCAGTGTGTGTGTGTGACTGTACCCCAGTGAGAGTCCGTGTGTGTGTGACTGTACCCTAGTGAGAGTCCGTGTGTGTGGGAATGTACCCCATGTGAGAGTCAGTGTGTGGGGGGACTGTACCCCAGTCAGAGTCAGTGTGTGTGTGGGACTGTACCCCAGTGAGAGTCCGTGTGTGTGTGACTGCACCCAAGTGAGAGTCAGTGTGTGTGGGACTGTACCCCAGTGAGAGTCAGTGTGTGTGGGAGTGTACCCCAGTGAGAGTCAGTGTGTGGGGGGACTGTACCCCAGTGAGAGTCTGTGTGTGTGGGAGTGTACCCCAGTGAGAGTCAGTGTGTGTGGGGACTGTACCCCAGTGAGAGTCAGTGTGTGTGGGGACTGTACCCCAGTAAGGGTCAGTCTGTGTGTGACTGTACCCCAGTGAGAGTCAGTGTGTGTGGGGACTGTACCCCAGTGAGAGTCAGTGTGTGTGGGACTGTACCCCAGTGAGAGTCAGTGTGTGTGGGACTGTACCCCAGTGAGAGTCAGTGTGTGTGGGACTGTACCCCAGTGAGAGTCAGTGTGTGTGGGGACTGTACCGCAGAGAGAGTCAGTGTGTGTGGGACTGTAACACCGGGGGAGTCTCTGTGTGTGGGACTGTACCCCAGTGAGAGTAAGTGTGGGCGGGGACTGTACCCCAGTGAGAGTCAGTGTGTGGGGGGACTGTACCCCAGTGAGAGTCAGTGTGTGGGGGGACTGTACCCCAGTGAGAGTCAGTGTGTGTGGGACTGTACCCCAGTGAGGGTCAGTGTGTGTGGGACTGTACCCCAGTGAGAGTCAGTGTGTGTGGGGACTGTACCCAAGGGAGGGTCAGTGTGTGTGGGGACTGTACCCCAGTGACCGTCAGTGTGTGTGGGGACTGTACCCCAGTTAGAGTCAGTGTGTGTGGGACTGTACCTCAGTGAGAGTCAGTGTGTGTGGGGACTGTACCCCAGTGAGGGCCAGTGTGTGTGGGACTGTACCCCAGTGAGAGTCAGTGTGTGTGGGGACTGTACCCAAGTGAGGGTCAGTGTGTGTGGGGACTATACCCCAGTGAGGGTCAGTGTGTGTGGGGACTGTACCCCAGTGAGAGTCGGTGTGTGTGGGGACTGTACCCCAGTGAGAGTCAGTGCGTGGGGGTCTGTACCCCAGTGAGGGTCAGTGTGTGTGTGGGGACTGTACCCCAGTGAGAGTCAGCGTGTGTGTGGGGACTGTACCCCAGTGAGAGTCAGTGTGTGGGGGAACTGGACCCCAGTGAGAGTCAGTGTGTGTGGGGACTGTACCCCCGTGAGAGTCAGAGTGTGTGGGGACGGTACCCCAGTGAGAGTCAGAGTGTGTGGGACTGTACCCCAGTGAGAGTCAGTGTGTGTGGGACTGTACCCCAGTGAGAGTCAGTGTGTGTGGGACTGTACCCCAGTGAGAGTCAGTGTGTGTGGGGACTGTACCCCAGTGAGGGTCAGTGTGTGTGGGACTGTACCCCAGTGAGAGTCAGTGTTTGTGGGGATTGTACCCCAGTGAGGGTCAGTGTGTTTGGGACTGTACCCCAGAGAGAGTCAGTGTTTGTGGGGAGTCTACCCCAGTGAGGGTCAGTGCGTGTGGGGACTGTACCTCAGTGAGAGTCAGTGTGTGTGGGGACTGTACCCCAGTGAGGGCCAGTGTGTGTGGGACTGTACCCCAGTGAGAGTCAGTGTGTGTGGGGACTGTACCCAAGTGAGGGTCAGTGTGTGTGGGGACTATACCCCAGTGAGGGCCAGTGTGTGTGGGACTGTACCCCAGTGAGCGTCAGTGTGTGTGGGGACTGTACCCCAGTGAGGGCCAGTGTGTGTGGGACTGTACCCCAGTGAGAGTCAGTGTGTGTGGGGACTGTACCCAAGTGAGGGTCAGTGTGTGTGGGGACTATACCCCAGTGAGGGTCAGTGCGTGTGGGGACTGTACCTCAGTGAGCGTCAGTGTGTGTGGGGACTGTACCCCAGTGAGGGCCAGTGTGTGTGGGACTGTACCCCAGTGAGAGTCAGTGTGTGTGGGGACTGTACCCAAGTGAGGGTCAGTGTGTGTGGGGACTATACCCCAGTGAGGGTCAGTGTGTGTGGGGACTGTACCCCAGTGAGAGTCGGTGTGTGTGGGGACTGTACCCCAGTGAGAGTCAGTGCGTGGGGGTATGTACCCCAGTGAGGGTCAGTGTGTGTGTGGGGACTGTACCCCAGTGAGAGTCAGTGTGTGGGGGGACTGTACCCCAGTGATAGTCAGTGTGTGGGGGGACTGTACCCCAGTGAGAGTCAGTGTGTGTGGGACTGTACCCCAGTGAGGGTCAGTGTGTGTGGGACTGTACCCCAATGAGAGTCAGTGTGTGGGGGGACTGTACCCCAGTGATAGTCAGTGTGTGGGGGGACTGTACCCCAGTGAGAGTCAGTGTGTGTGGGACTGTACCCCAGTGAGGGTCAGTGTGTGTGGGACTGTACCCCAGTGAGAGTCAGTGTGTGTGGGGACTGTACCCAAGTGAGGGTCAGTGTGTGTAGGGACTGTACCCCAGTGACCGTCAGTGTGTGTGGGGACTGTACCCCAGTTAGAGTCAGTGTGTGTGGGACTGTACCTCAGTGAGAGTCAGTGTGTGTGGGGACTGTACCCCAGTGAGGGTCAGTGTGTGTGGGGACTGTACCCCAGTGAGAGTCGGTGTGTGTGGGGACTGTACCCCAGTGAGAGTCAGTGCGTGGGGGTCTGTACCCCAGTGAGGGTCAGTGTGTGTGGGGGGACTGTACCCCAGTGAGAGTCAGCGTGTGTGTGGGGACTGTACCCCAGTGAGAGTCAGTGTGTGGGGGAACTGGACCCCAGTGAGAGTCAGTGTGTGTGTGGGACTGTACCCCAGTGAGAGTCAGTGTGTGTGGGGACTGTACCCCAGTGAGGGTCAGTGTGTGTGGGACTGTACCCCAGTGAGAGTCAGTGTGTGTGGGGACTGTACCCCAGTGAGGGTCAGTGTGTGTGGGACTGTACCCCAGTGAGAGTCAGTGTTTGTGGGGATTGTACCCCAGTGAGGGTCAGTGTGTTTGGGACTGTACCCCAGAGAGAGTCAGTGTTTGTGGGGAGTCTACCCCAGTGAGGGTCAGTGCGTGTGGGGACTGTACCTCAGTGAGAGTCAGTGTGTGTGGGGACTGTACCCCAGTGAGGGCCAGTGTGTGTGGGACTGTACCCCAGTGAGAGTCAGTGTGTGTGGGGACTGTACCCAAGTGAGGGTCAGTGTGTGTGGGGACTATACCCCAGTGAGGGTCAGTGTGTGTGGGGACTGTACCCCAGTGAGAGTCGGTGTGTGTGGGGACTGTACCCCAGTGAGAGTCAGTGCGTGGGGGTCTGTACCCCAGTGAGGGTCAGTGTGTGTGTGGGGACTGTACCCCAGTGAGAGTCAGCGTGTGTGTGGGGACTGTACCCCAGTGAGAGTCAGTGTGTGGGGGAACTGGACCCCAGTGAGAGTCAGTGTGTGTGGGGACTGTACCCCAGTGAGAGTCAGAGTGTGTGGGGACGGTACCCCAGTGAGAGTCAGTGTGTGTGGGACTGTACCCCAGTGAGAGTCAGTGTGTGTGGGGACTGTACCCCAGTGAGGGTCAGTGTGTGTGGGACTGTACCCCAGTGAGAGTCAGTGTTTGTGGGGATTGTACCCCAGTGAGGGTCAGTGTGTTTGGGACTGTACCCCAGAGAGAGTCAGTGTTTGTGGGGAGTCTACCCCAGTGAGGGTCAGTGCGTGTGGGGACTGTACCCCAGTGAGAGTCAGTGTGTGTGGGGACTGTACCTCAGTGAGAGTCAGTGTGTGTGGGAGCTGTACTCCAGTGAGAGTCAGTGTGTGTGTGTGACTGTACCCCAGTGAGAGTCCGTGTGTGTGTGACTGTACCCCAGTGAGAGTCCGTGTGTGTGGGAATGTACCCCATGTGAGAGTCAGTGTGTGGGGGGACTGTACCCCAGTCAGAGTCAGTGTGTGTGTGGGACTGTACCCCAGTGAGAGTCCGTGTGTGTGTGACTGTACCCTAGTGAGAGTCAGTGTGTGTGGGGACTGTACCCCAGTGAGGGTCAGTGTGTGTGGGGACTGTACCCCAGTGAGAGTCAGTGTGTGTGGGGACTGTACCCCAGTGAGGGTCAGTGTGTGTGGGGACTGTACCCCAGTGAGAGTCAGTGTGTGTGTGGGACCATACCCCAGTCAGAGTCAGTGTGTGTGGGGACTGTACCCCAGTGAGCGTCAGTGTGTGTGGGGACTGTACCCCAGTGAGGGTCAGTGTGTGTGGGGACTGTACCCCAGTGAGAGTCAGTGTGTGTGGGACTGTACCTCAGTGAGAGTCAGTGTGTGTGGGGACTGTACCCCAGTGAGAGTCAGTGTGTGTGTGGGACCGTACCCCAGTCAGAGTCAGTGTGTGTGGGGACTGTACCCCAGTGAGCGTCAGTGTGTGTGGGGACTGTACCCCAGTGAGGGTCAGAGTGTGTGGGGTCTGTACCCCAGTGAGAGTCAGTGTGTGTGGGGACTGTACCCCAGTGTGGGTCAGTGTGTGGGGGGACTGTACCCCAGTGAGAGTCAGTGTGTGTGGGGACTGTACCCAAGTGAGGGTCAGTGTGTGTGGGGACTGTACCCCAGTGAGAGTCAGTGTGTGTGGGACTGGACCTCAGTGAGAGTCAGTGTGTGTGGGGACTGTACCCCAGTGAGAGTCAGTGTGTGTGTGGGACCGTACCCCAGTCAGAGTCAGTGTGTGTGGGGACTGTACCCCAGTGAGCGTCAGTGTGTGTGGGGACTGTACCCCAGTGAGGGTCAGAGTGTGTGGGGTCTGTACCCCAGTGAGAGTCAGTGTGTGTGGGGACTGTACCCCAGTGTGGGTCAGTGTGTGGTGGGACTGTACCCCAGTGAGAGTCAGTGTGTGTGGGGACTGTACCCAAGTGAGGGTCAGTGTGTGTGGGGACTGTACCCCAGTGAGGGTCAGTGTGTGTGGGGACTGTACCCCAGTGAGAGTCAGTGTGTGTGGGACTGTACCTCAGTGAGAGTCAGTGTGTGTGGGGACTGTACCCCAGTGAGGGCCAGTGTGTGTGGGACTGTACCACAGTGAGAGTCAGTGTGTGTGGGACCGTACCCCAGTCAGAGTCAGTGTGTGTGGGGAAAGTACCCCAGTGAGAGTCAGTGTGTGTGGGAGTGTACCCCAATGAGAGTCAGTGTGTGGGGGGACTGTACCCCAGTGAGAGTCTGTGTGTGTGGGAGTGTACCCGAGTGAGAGTCAGTGTGTGTGGAACTGTACCTCAGTGAGAGTCAGTGTGTGTGGGGACTGTACCCCAGTGAGAGTCAGTGTGTGTGGAACTGTACCTCAGTGAGAGTCAGTGTGTGTGGGGACTGTACCCCAGTGAGAGTCAGTGCGTGTGGGAGTGTACCCCAGTGAGAGTAAGTGTGTGTGGGGACTGTACCCCAGTGAGAGTCAGTGTGTGTGGGACTGTACCTCAGTGAGAGTCAGTGTGTGTGTGGGGACTGTACCCCAGTGAGAGTCAGTGTGTGGGGACTGTACCCCAGTGAGGGTCAGTGTGTGTGGAGACTGTACCGCAGAGAGAGTCAGTGTGTGTGGGACTGTACCCCAGTGAGAGTCAGTGTGTGGGGACTGTACCCCAGTGAGAGTCAGTGTGTGTGGGGACTGTACCCCAGTGAGAGTCAGTGTGTGTGGGGACTGTACCGCAGAGAGAGTCAGTGTGTGTGGGACTGTACCCCAGAGAGAGTCAGTGTGTGTGGGACTGTACCCCAGTGAGAGTAAGTGTGGGCGGGGACTGTACCCCAGTGAGAGTCAGTGTGTGGGGACTGTACCCCATTGAGAGTCAGTGTGTGTGGGACTGTACCTCAGTGAGAGTCAGTGTGTGTGTGGGGACTGTACCCCAGTGAGAGTCAGTGTGTGGGGACTGTACCCCAGTGAGGGCCAGTGTGTGTGGGACTGTACCACAGTGAGAGTCAGTGTGTGTGTGGGGACTGTACCCCAGTGAGGGTCAGTGTGTGTGGGGACTGTACCCAAGTGAGGGTCAGAGTGTGTGGGGACTGTACCCCAGTGAGAGTCAGTGTGTGTGTGGGACCGTACCCCAGTCAGAGTCAGTGTGTGTGGGGACTGTACCCCAGTGAGCGTCAGTGTGGGTGGGGACTGTACCCCAGTGAGGGTCAGTGTGTGTGGGGACTGTACCCAAGTGAGGGTCAGAGTGTGGGGGGACTGTACCCCAGTGAGAGTCAGTGTGTGTGGGGACTGTACCCCAGTGAGAGTCAGTGTGTGTGGGGACTGTACCCAAGTGAGGGTCAGTGTGTGTGGGGACTGTACCCCAGTGAGAGTCAGTGTGTGTGGGACTGTACCTCAGTGAGAGTCAGTGTGTGTGGGGACTGTACCCCAGTGAGGGCCAGTGTGTGTGGGACTGTACCCCAGTGAGAGTCAGTGTGTGTGTGGGGACTGTACCCCAGTGAGAGTCAGCGTGTGTGTGGGGACAGTACCCCAGTGAGAGTCAGTGTGTGGGGGAACTGGACCCCAGTGAGGGTCAGTGTGTGTGTGGGGACTGTACCCCAGTGAGAGTCTGTGTGTGTGCGACTGTACCACAGTGAAAGTCAGTGTGTGGGGGCAATGTACCCCAGTGAGAGTCAGTGTGTGGGGGGACTGTACCCCAGTGAGAGTCTGTGTGTGTGGGAGTGTACCCCAGTGAGAGTCAGTGTGTGTGTGGGACCGTACCCCAGTGAGAGTCAGTGTGTGTGGGACTGTACCCGAGTGAGAGTCAGTGTGTGTGGGGACTGTACCGCAGAGAGAGGCAGTGTGTGTGGGACTGTACCCGAGTGAGAGTCAGTGTGTGTGGGACTGTAACACCGGGGGAGTCTCTCTGTGTGTGGGACTGTACCCCAGTGAGAGTAAGTGTGGGCGGGGACTGTACCCCAGTGAGAGTCAGTGTGTGGGGGGACTGTACCCCAGTGAGAGTCAGTGTGTGTGGGGACTGTACCCCAGTGAGCGTCAGTGTGTGTGGGGACTGTACCCAAGTGAGGGTCAGAGTGTGTGGGGACTGTACCCCAGTGAGAGTCAGTGTGTGTGGGGACTGTACCCCAGTGAGCGTCAGTGTGTGTGGGGACTGTACCCAAGTGAGGGTCAGAGTGTGTGGGGACTGTACCCCAGTGAGAGTCAGTGTGTGTGGGGACTGTACCCAAGTGAGGGTCAGTGTGTGTGGGGACTGTACCCCAGTGAGGGTCAGTGTGTGTGGGCACTGTACCCCAGTGAGAGTCAGTGTGTGTGGGACTGTACCTCAGTGAGAGTCAGTGTGTGTGGGGACTGTACCCCAGTGAGGGCCAGTGTGTGTGGGACTGTACCCCAGTGAGAGTCAGTGTGTGTGGGACTGTACCCCAGTGAGGGTCAGTGTGTGTGTGGGGACTGTACCCCAGTGAGGGACAGAGTGTGTGGGGACTGTACCCCAGTGAGAGTCAGTGTGTGTGTGGGACCGTACCCCAGTCAGAGTCAGTGTGTGTGGGGACTGTACCCCAGTCAGAGTCAGTGTGTGTGTGGGACTGTACCCCAGTGAGAGTCCGTGTGTGTGTGACTGCACCCAAGTGAGAGTCAGTGTGTGTGGGACTGTACCCCAGTGAGAGTCAGTGTGTGTGGGAGTGTACCCCAGTGAGAGTCAGTGTGTGGGGGGACTGTACCCCAGTGAGAGTCTCTGTGTGTGGGAGTGTACCCCAGTGAGAGTCAGTGTGTGTGGGGACTGTACCCCAGTGAGAGTCAGTGTGTGTGGGGACTGTACCGCAGAGAGAGTCAGTGTGTGTGGGACTGTAACACCGGGGGAGTCTCTGTGTGTGGGACTGTACCCCAGTGAGAGTAAGTGTGGGCGGGGACTGTACCCCAGTGAGAGTCAGTGTGTGGGGGGACTGTACCCCAGTGAGAGTCAGTGTGTGTGGGGACTGTACCCAAGTGAGGGTCAGAGTGTGTGGGGACTGTACCCCAGTGAGAGTCAGTGTGTGGGGGGACTGTACCCCAGTGAGAGTCAGTGTGTGGGGGGACTGTACCCCAGTGAGAGTCAGTGTGTGTGGGACTGTACCCCAGTGAGGGTCAGTGTGTGTGGGACTGTACCCCAGTGAGAGTCAGTGTGTGTGGGGACTGTACCCAAGTGAGGGTCAGTGTGTGTGGGGACTGTACCCCAGTGACGGTCAGTGTGTGTGCGGACTGTACCCCAGTGAGAGTCAGTGTGTGTGGGACTGTACCTCAGTGAGAGTCAGTGTGTGTGGGGACTGTACCCCAGTGAGGGCCAGTGTGTGTGGGACTGTACCCCAGTGAGAGTCAGTGTGTGTGGGGACTGTACCCAAGTGAGGGTCAGTGTGTGTGGGGACTATACCCCAGTGAGGGTCAGTGTGTGTGGGGACTGTACCCCAGTGAGAGTCAGTGTGTGTGTGTGACTGTACCCCAGTGAGAGTCCGTGTGTGTGTGACTGTACCCTAGTGAGAGTCCGTGTGTGTGGGAATGTACCCCATGTGAGAGTCAGTGTGTGGGGGGACTGTACCCCAGTCAGAGTCAGTGTGTGTGTGGGACTGTACCCCAGTGAGAGTCCGTGTGTGTGTGACTGCACCCAAGTGAGAGTCAGTGTGTGTGGGGACTGTACCCCAGTGAGGGTCAGTGTGTGTGGGGACTGTACCCCAGTGAGGGTCAGTGTGTGTGGGGACTGTACCCCAGTGAGAGTCAGTGTGTGTGTGGGACCATACCCCAGTCAGAGTCAGTGTGTGTGGGGACTGTACCCCAGTGAGCGTCAGTGTGTGTGGGGACTGTACCCCAGTGAGGGTCAGTGTGTGTGGGGACTGTACCCCAGTGAGAGTCAGTGTGTGTGGGACTGTACCTCAGTGAGAGTCAGTGTGTGTGGGGACTGTACCCCAGTGAGGGCCAGTGTGTGTGGGGACTGTACCCCAGTGAGAAGCAGTGTGTGTGGGACTGTAGCCCAGTGAGAGTCAGTGTGTGTGGGAATGTACCCCAGTGAGAGTCAGTGTGCGGGGGGACTGTTCCCCAGTGAGATCCAGTGTGTGGGGGGACTGTACCCCAGTGAGTCAGTGTGTGAGTGGGACTGTACCCCAGTGAGGGTCAGAGTGTGTGGTGACTGTACCCAGTGAGAGTCAGTGAGTGTGGGGACAGTACCCCAGTGAGGGTCAGTGTGTGTGGGGACAGTACCCCAGTAAGGGTCAGTGTGTGTGGGGACTGTACCCCAGAGAGAGTCAGTGTGTGTGGGACTGTACCCCAGTGAGAGTCAGTGTGGGTGGGGACTGTACCCCAGTGAGAGTCAGTGTGTGTGTGGGATCTGTACGTCAGTGAGGGTCAGTGTGTGTGGGACTGTACCCCAGTGAGTGTCAGTGTGTGTGGGACTGTACCTCAGTTTGAGTCAGTGTGTGAGGGACTATACCCCAGTGAGGGTCAGTGTGTGTTTGGGACTGTACCCCAGTAAAGGTCAGTGTGTGTGGGACTGTACCCCAGTGAGAGTCAGTGTGTGTGGGACTGTACCTCAGTTTGAGTCAGTGTTTGTGGGGAGTCTACCCCAGAGAGACTCAGTGTGTGTGGGACTGTACCCTAGTGAGAGTCAGTGTGTGTGGGGACTGTACCCCAGTGAGGGTCAGTGTGTGGGGGGACTGTATCCCAGTGAGGGTCAGTGTGTGGGGGGACTGTACCCCAGTGAGAGTCAGTGTGTGTGGGGACTGTACCCCAGTGAGAGTCAGTGTGTGTGGGACTGTACCCCAGTGAGAGTCAGTGTGTGTGGGACTGTACCCCAGTGAGGGTCAGTGTGTGTGGGGACTGTACCCCAGTGAGAGTCAGTGTGTGTGGGACCGTACCCCAGTGAGAGTCAGTGTGTGTGGGGACTGTACCGCAGAGAGAGTCAGTGTGTGTGGGACTGTACCCCAGAGAGAGTCAGTGTGTGTGGGACTGGACCCCAGTGAGGGTCAGTGTGTGGGGGGACTGTACCTCAGTGAGTGTCAGTGTGTGGGGGACTGTACCCCAGTGAGAGTCAGTGTGTGTGGGACTGGACCCCAGTGAGGGTCAGTGTGTGTGGGGACTGTACCGCAGAGAGAGTCAGTGTGTGTGGGACTGTACCCCAGAGAGAGTCAGTGTGTGGGGGTCTGTACGCCAGTTAGAGTCAGTGTGTGGGTGGACTGTACCCCAGTGAGAGTCAGTGTGTGTGGGGACTGTACCCCAGTGAGGGTCAGTGCGTGGGGGGACTGTACCCCAGTGAGAGTCAGTGTGTGGGGGGACTGTACCCCAGTGAGAGTCAGTGTGTGGAGGGACTGTACCCCAGCGAGAGTCAGTGCGTGTGGGGACTGTACCCCAGTGAGAGTCAGTGTGTGTGGGGACTGTACCCCAGAGAGAGTCCGTGTGTGGAGGGACTGTACCCCAGTGAGAGTCAGTGTGTGGGGACTGTAACCCAGTTAGAGTCAGTGCGTGGGGACTGTAACCCAGTTAGAGTCAGTGTTTGTGGGGAGTCTACCCCAGAGAGACTCAGTGTGTGTGGGACTGTACCCTAGTGAGAGTCAGTGTGGGTGGGACTGTACCCCAGTGAGAGTCAGTGTGTGTGGGACTGTACCCCAGTGAGAGTCAGTGTGTGTGGGACTGTACCCCAGTGAGGGTCAGTGTGTGTGTGGGACTGTACCCCAGTAAGGGTCAGTGTGTGTGGGACTGTACCCCAGTGAGAGTCAGTGTATGTGGGGACTGTACCCTAGTGAGAGTCAGTGTGTGTGGGGACTGTACCCCAGTGAGGGTCTGTGTGTGGGGGGACTGTACCCCAGTGAGAGTCAGTGTGTGTGGGACTGTACCCCAGTGAGAGTCAGTGTGTGGGGGTCTGTACCCCAGTGAGAGTCAGTGTGTGTGGGGACTCTACCCCAGTGAGAGTCAGTGTGTGCGGGGACTGTACCCCAGTGAGAGTCAGTGTGTGTGGGGACTGTACCCCAGTGAGAGTCAGTGTGTGTGGGGACTGTACCCCAGTGAGGGTGAGTGTGTGTGGGACTGTACCCCAGTGAGAGTCAGTGTGTGTGGGACTGTACCCCAGTGAGAGTTTGTGTGTGTGGGAGTGTACCCCAGTGAGAGTCAGTGTGTGTGGGACTGTACCCCAGTGAGAGTCAGTGTGTGTGTGGGGACTGTACCCCAGTGTGAGTCAGTGTGTGTGGGACTGTACCTCAGTGAGAGTCAGTGTGTGAGGGACTGTACCCCAGTGAGGGTCAGTGTGTGCGTGGGACTGTACTCCAGTGAGGGTCAGTGTGTGTGAGGACTGTACCCCAGTGAGGGTCAGTGTGTGTGGGACTGTACCCCAGTGAGAGTCAGTGTATGTGGGACTGTACCTTAGTGAGAGTCACTGTGTGTGGGACTGTACCCCAGTTAGAGTCAGCGTTTGTGGGGAGTCTACCCCAGAGAGACTCAGTGTGTGTGGGACTGTACCCGAGTGAGAGTCAGTGTGGGTGGGACTGTACCCCAGTTAGAGTCAGTGTTTGTGGGGAGTCTACCCCAGAGAGACTCAGTGTGTGTGGGACTGTACCCGAGTGAGAGTCAGTGTGGGTGGGACTGTCCCCCAGTGAGAGTCAGTGTGTGTGTGGGATCTGTACGTCAGTGAGGGTCAGTGTGTGTGGGACTGTACCCCAGTGAGAGTCAGTGTGTGTGCGACTGTACCTCAGTTTGAGTCAGTGTGTGAGGGGAGTCTACCCCAGAGAGACTCAGTGTGTGTGGGACTGTACCCTAGTGAGAGTCAGTGTGTGTGGGGACTGTACCCCAGTGAGGGTCAGTGTGTGGGGGGACTGTACCCCAGTGAGGGTCAGTGTGTGGGGGGACTGTACCCCAGTGAGAGTCAGTGTGTGTGGGGACTGTACCCCAGTGAGAGTCAGTGTGTGTGGGACTGTACCCCAGTGAGAGTCAGTGTGTGTGGGACTGTACCCCAGTGAGGGTCAGTGTGTGGGGGGACTGTACCCCAGTGAGAGTCAGTGTGTGTGGGACTGTACCTCAGTGAGAGTCAGTGTGTGGGGGTCTGTACCCCAGTGAGAGTCAGTGTGTGTGGGACTGGACCCCAGTGAGGGTCAGTGTGTGTGGGGACTGTACCGCAGAGAGAGTCAGTGTGTGTGGGACTGTACCCCAGAGAGAGTCAGTGTGTGTGGGACTGTACCCCAGTGAGAGTAAGTGTGGGCGGGAACTGTACCCCAGTGAGAGTCAGTGTGTGGGGGGACTGTACCCCAGTGAGAGTCAGTGTGTGTTGGGACTGTACCCCAGTGAGGGTCAGTGTGTGTGGGGACTGTACCCCAGTGAGAGTCAGTGTGTGTGGGACTGTACCCCAGTGAGGGTCAGTGTGTGTGGGGACTGTACCCCAGTGAGAGTCAGTGTGTGTGGGGACTGTACCCCAGTGAGAGTCAGTGTGTGTGTGGGATCGTACCCCAGTCAGAGTCAGTGTGTGTGAGGACTGTAACCCAGTGAGCGTCAGTGTGTGTGGTGACTGTACCCCAGTGAGGGTCAGAGTGTGGGGGGACTGTACCCCAGTCAGAGTCAGTGTGTGTGGGGACTGTACCCCAGTGTGGGTCCGTGTGTGGGGGGACTGTACCCCAGTGAGAGTCAGTGTGTGTGGGGACTGTACCCCAGTGTGGGTCAGTGTGTGGGGGGACTGTACCCCAGTGAGAGTCAGTGTGTGTGGGGACTGTACCCAAGTGAGGGTCAGTGTGTGTGGGGACTGTACCCCAGTGATGGTCAGTGTGTGTGGGGACTGTACCCCAGTGAGAGTCAGCGTGTGTGTGGGGACTGTACCCCAGTGAGAGTCAGTGTGTGGGGGAACTGGACCCCAGTGAGAGTCAGTGTGTGTGGGGACTGTACCCCAGTGAGAGTCAGAGTGTGTGGGGACTGTACCCCAGTGAGAGTCAGTGTGTGTGGGACTGTACCCCAGTGAGAGTCAGTGTGTGTGGGGACTGTACCCCAGTGAGGGTCAGTGTGTGTGTGGGACCGTACCCCAGTCAGAGTCAGTGTGTGGGGGGACTGTACCCCAGTGAGAGTCAGTGTGTGTGGGGACTGTACCCCAGTGAGGGCCAGTGTGTGTGGGACAGTACCCCAGTGAGAGTCAGTGTGTGTGGGGACTGTACCCCAGTGAGAGTCAGTGCGTGGGGGTCTGTACCCCAGTGAGGGTCAGTGTGCGTGTGGGGACTGTACCCCAGTGAGAGTCAGCGTGTGTGTGGGGACTGTACCCCAGTGAGAGTCAGAGTGTGTGGGGACTGTACCCCAGTGAGAGTCAGTGTGTGTGGGACTGTACCCCAGTGAGAGTCAGTGTGTGTGGGGACTGTACCCCAGTGAGAGTCAGTGTGTGTGGGACTGTACCCCAGTGAGAGTCAGTGTGTGTGGGGACTGTACCCCAGTGAGAGTCAGTGCGTGGGGGTCTGTACCCCAGTGAGAGTCAGTGTGTGTGGGGACTGTACCCCAGTGAGAGTCAGAGTGTGTGGGGACTGTACCCCAGTGAGAGTCAGTGTGTGTGGGACTGTACCCCAGTGAGAGTCAGTGTGTGTGAGGACTGTACCCCAGTGAGGGTCAGTGTGTGTGTGGGACCGTACCCCAGTCAGAGACAGTGTGTGTGGGGACTGTACCACAGTGAGCGTCAGTGTGTGTGGGGACTGAACCCCAGTGAGGGTCAGAGTGTGGGGGGACTGTACCCCAGTCAGAGTCAGTGTGTGTGGGGACTGTACCCCAGTGTGGGCCAGTGTGTGGGGGGACTGTACCCCAGTGAGAGTCAGTGTGTGTGGGGACTGTACCCAAGTGAGGGTCAGTGTGTGTGGGGACTGTACCCCAGTGACGGTCAGTGTGTGTGGGGACTGTACCCCAGTGAGAGTCTGTGTGTGTGGGACTGTACCTCAGTGAGAGTCAGTGTGTGTGGGACTGTACCTCAGTGAGAGTCAGTGTGTGTGGGGACTGTACCCCCAGTGAGGGCCAGTGTGTGTGGGACTGTACCCCAGTGAGAGTCAGTGTGTGTGGGGACTGTACCCCAGTGAGAGTCAGTGCGTGGGGGTCTGTACCCCAGTGAGGGTCAGTGTGTGTGTGGGGACTGTACCCCAGTGAGAGTCAGCGTGTGTGTGGGGACTGTACCCCAGTGAGAGTCAGTGTGTGGGGGAACTGGACCCCAGTGAGAGTCAGTGTGTGTGGGGACTGTACCCCAGTGAGAGTCAGAGTGTGTGGGGACTGTACCCCAGTGAGAGTCAGTGTGTGTGGGACTGTACCCCAGTGAGAGTCAGTGTGTGTGGGGACTGTACCCCAGTGAGGGTCAGTGTGTGTGGGACTGTACCCCAGTGAGAGTCAGTGTTTGTGGGGATTGTACCCCAGTGAGGGTCAGTGTGTTTGGGACTGTACCCCAGAGAGAGTCAGTGTTTGTGGGGAGTCTACCCCAGTGAGGGTCAGTGCGTGTGGGGACTGTACCTCAGTGAGAGTCAGTGTGTGTAGGAGCTGTACTTCAGTGAGAGTCAGTGTGTGTGTGTGACTGTACCCCAGTGAGAGTCCGTGTGTGTGTGGGAATGTACCCCATGTGAGAGTCAGTGTGTGGGGGGACTGTACCCCAGTCAGAGTCAGTGTGTGTGTGGGACTGTACCCCAGTGAGAGTCCGTGTGTGTGTGACTGCACCCAAGTGAGAGTCAGTGTGTGTGGGACTGTACCCCAGTGAGAGTCAGTGTGTGTGGGAGTGTACCCCAGTGAGAGTCAGTGTGTGGGGGGACTGTACCCCAGTGAGAGTCTGTGTGTGTGGGAGTGTACCCCAGTGAGAGTCAGTGTGTGTGGGGACTGTACCCCAGTGAGAGTCAGTGTGTGTGGGGACTGTACCGCAGAGAGAGTCAGTGTGTGTGGGACTGTAACACCGGGGGAGTCTCTGTGTGTGGGACTGTACCCCAGTGAGAGTAAGTGTGGGCGGGGACTGTACCCCAGTGAGAGTCAGTGTGTGGGGGGACTGTACCCCAGTGAGGGTCAGTGTGTGTGGGGACTGTACCCAAGTGAGGGTCAGTGTGTGTGGGGACTGTACCCCAGTGAGAGTCAGTGTGTGGGGGGACTGTACCCCAGTGATAGTCAGTGTGTGGGGGGACTGTACCCCAGTGAGAGTCAGTGTGTGTGGGACTGTACCCCAGTGAGGGTCAGTGTGTGTGGGACTGTACCCCAGTGAGAGTCAGTGTGTGTGGGGACTGTACCCAAGGGAGGGTCAGTGTGTGTGGGGACTGTACCCCAGTGACCGTCAGTGTGTGTGGGGACTGTACCCCAGTTAGAGTCAGTGTGTGTGGGACTGTACCTCAGTGAGAGTCAGTGTGTGTGGGGACTGTACCCCAGTGAGGGCCAGTGTGTGTGGGACTGTACCCCAGTGAGAGTCAGTGTGTGTGGGGACTGTACCCAAGTGAGGGTCAGTGTGTGTGGGGACTATACCCCAGTGAGGGTCAGTGTGTGTGGGGACTGTACCCCAGTGAGAGTCGGTGTGTGTGGGGACTGTACCCCAGTGAGAGTCAGTGCGTGGGGGTCTGTACCCCAGTGAGGGTCAGTGTGTGTGTGGGGACTGTACCCCAGTGAGAGTCAGCGTGTGTGTGGGGACTGTACCCCAGTGAGAGTCAGTGTGTGGGGGAACTGGACCCCAGTGAGAGTCAGTGTGTGTGGGGACTGTACCCCAGTGAGAGTCAGAGTGTGTGGGGACGGTACCCCAGTGAGAGTCAGTGTGTGTGGGACTGTACCCCAGTGAGAGTCAGTGTGTGTGGGGACTGTACCCCAGTGAGGGTCAGTGTGTGTGGGACTGTACCCCAGTGAGAGTCAGTGTTTGTGGGGATTGTACCCCAGTGAGGGTCAGTGTGTTTGGGACTGTACCCCAGAGAGAGTCAGTGTTTGTGGGGAGTCTACCCCAGTGAGGGTCAGTGCGTGTGGGGACTGTACCTCAGTGAGAGTCAGTGTGTGTGGGGACTGTACCCCAGTGAGGGCCAGTGTGTGTGGGACTGTACCCCAGTGAGAGTCAGTGTGTGTGGGGACTGTACCCAAGTGAGGGTCAGTGTGTGTGGGGACTATACCCCAGTGAGGGTCAGTGTGTGTGGGGACTGTACCCCAGTGAGAGTCGGTGTGTGTGGGGACTGTACCCCAGTGAGAGTCAGTGCGTGGGGGTCTGTACCCCAGTGAGGGTCAGTGTGTGTGTGGGGACTGTACCCCAGTGAGAGTCAGTGTGTGGGGGGACTGTACCCCAGTGATAGTCAGTGTGTGGGGGGACTGTACCCCAGTGAGAGTCAGTGTGTGTGGGACTGTACCCCATTGAGGGTCAGTGTGTGTGGGACTGTACCCCAATGAGAGTCAGTGTGTGGGGGGACTGTACCCCAGTGATAGTCAGTGTGTGGGGGGACTGTACCCCAGTGAGAGTCAGTGTGTGTGGGACTGTACCCCAGTGAGGGTCAGTGTGTGTGGGACTGTACCCCAGTGAGAGTCAGTGTGTGTGGGGACTGTACCCAAGTGAGGGTCAGTGTGTGTAGGGACTGTACCCCAGTGACCGTCAGTGTGTGTGGGGACTGTACCCCAGTTAGAGTCAGTGTGTGTGGGACTGTACCTCAGTGAGAGTCAGTGTGTGTGGGGACTGTACCCCAGTGAGGGCCAGTGTGTGTGGGACTGTACCCCAGTGAGAGTCAGTGTGTGTGGGGACTGTACCCAAGTGAGGGTCAGTGTGTGTGGGGACTATACCCCAGTGAGGGTCAGTGTGTGTGGGGACTGTACCCCAGTGAGAGTCGGTGTGTGTGGGGACTGTACCCCAGTGAGAGTCAGTGCGTGGGGGTCTGTACCCCAGTGAGGGTCAGTGTGTGTGGGGGGACTGTACCCCAGTGAGAGTCAGCGTGTGTGTGGGGACTGTACCCCAGTGAGAGTCAGTGTGTGGGGGAACTGGACCCCAGTGAGAGTCAGTGTGTGTGGGGACTGTAC
The DNA here is from genome assembly GCF_037043375.1 of Chiloscyllium plagiosum. NCBI lineage: Eukaryota > Metazoa > Chordata > Chondrichthyes > Orectolobiformes > Hemiscylliidae > Chiloscyllium > Chiloscyllium plagiosum. Next base: position 162,887,637 of record NW_028270140.1, on the reverse strand, counting down.
CCCAGTGAGAGTCAGTGTGTGTGGGACTGTACCCCAGTGAGAGTCAGTGTGTGTGGGGACTGTACCCCAGTGAGGGTCAGTGTGTGTGGGACTGTACCCCAGTGAGAGTCAGTGTTTGTGGGGATTGTACCCCAGTGAGGGTCAGTGTGTTTGGGACTGTACCCCAGAGAGAGTCAGTGTTTGTGGGGAGTCTACCCCAGTGAGGGTCAGTGCGTGTGGGGACTGTACCTCAGTGAGAGTCAGTGTGTGTGGGGACTGTACCCCAGTGAGGGCCAGTGTGTGTGGGACTGTACCCCAGTGAGAGTCAGTGTGTGTGGGGACTGTACCCAAGTGAGGGTCAGTGTGTGTGGGGACTATACCCCAGTGAGGGTCAGTGTGTGTGGGGACTGTACCCCAGTGAGAGTCGGTGTGTGTGGGGACTGTACCCCAGTGAGAGTCAGTGCGTGGGGGTCTGTACCCCAGTGAGGGTCAGTGTGTGTGTGGGGACTGTACCCCAGTGAGAGTCAGCGTGTGTGTGGGGACTGTACCCCAGTGAGAGTCAGTGTGTGGGGGAACTGGACCCCAGTGAGAGTCAGTGTGTGTGGGGACTGTACCCCAGTGAGAGTCAGAGTGTGTGGGGACGGTACCCCAGTGAGAGTCAGTGTGTGTGGGACTGTACCCCAGTGAGGGTCAGTGTGTGTGGGACTGTACCCCAGTGAGAGTCAGTGTGTGTGGGGACTGTACCCCAGTGAGGGTCAGTGTGTGTGGGACTGTACCCCAGTGAGAGTCAGTGTTTGTGGGGATTGTACCCCAGTGAGGGTCAGTGTGTTTGGGACTGTACCCCAGAGAGAGTCAGTGTTTGTGGGGAGTCTACCCCAGTGAGGGTCAGTGCGTGTGGGGACTGTACCTCAGTGAGAGTCAGTGTGTGTGGGAGCTGTACTCCAGTGAGAGTCAGTGTGTGTGTGTGACTGTACCCCAGTGAGAGTCCGTGTGTGTGTGACTGTACCCTAGTGAGAGTCCGTGTGTGTGGGAATGTACCCCATGTGAGAGTCAGTGTGTGGGGGGACTGTACCCCAGTCAGAGTCAGTGTGTGTGTGGGACTGTACCCCAGTGAGAGTCCGTGTGTGTGTGACTGTACCCTAGTGAGAGTCAGTGTGTGTGGGGACTGTACCCCAGTGAGGGTCAGTGTGTGTGGGGACTGTACCCCAGTGAGAGTCAGTGTGTGTGGGGACTGTACCCCAGTGAGGGTCAGTGTGTGTGGGGACTGTACCCCAGTGAGAGTCAGTGTGTGTGTGGGACCATACCCCAGTCAGAGTCAGTGTGTGTGGGGACTGTACCCCAGTGAGCGTCAGTGTGTGTGGGGACTGTACCCCAGTGAGGGTCAGTGTGTGTGGGGACTGTACCCCAGTGAGAGTCAGTGTGTGTGGGACTGTACCTCAGTGAGAGTCAGTGTGTGTGGGGACTGTACCCCAGTGAGAGTCAGTGTGTGTGTGGGACCGTACCCCAGTCAGAGTCAGTGTGTGTGGGGACTGTACCCCAGTGAGCGTCAGTGTGTGTGGGGACTGTACCCCAGTGAGGGTCAGAGTGTGTGGGGTCTGTACCCCAGTGAGAGTCAGTGTGTGTGGGGACTGTACCCCAGTGTGGGTCAGTGTGTGGGGGGACTGTACCCCAGTGAGAGTCAGTGTGTGTGGGGACTGTACCCAAGTGAGGGTCAGTGTGTGTGGGGACTGTACCCCAGTGAGAGTCAGTGTGTGTGGGACTGGACCTCAGTGAGAGTCAGTGTGTGTGGGGACTGTACCCCAGTGAGAGTCAGTGTGTGTGTGGGACCGTACCCCAGTCAGAGTCAGTGTGTGTGGGGACTGTACCCCAGTGAGCGTCAGTGTGTGTGGGGACTGTACCCCAGTGAGGGTCAGAGTGTGTGGGGTCTGTACCCCAGTGAGAGTCAGTGTGTGTGGGGACTGTACCCCAGTGTGGGTCAGTGTGTGGGGGGACTGTACCCCAGTGAGAGTCAGTGTGTGTGGGGACTGTACCCAAGTGAGGGTCAGTGTGTGTGGGGACTGTACCCCAGTGAGGGTCAGTGTGTGTGGGGACTGTACCCCAGTGAGAGTCAGTGTGTGTGGGACTGTACCTCAGTGAGAGTCAGTGTGTGTGGGGACTGTACCCCAGTGAGGGCCAGTGTGTGTGGGACTGTACCACAGTGAGAGTCAGTGTGTGTGGGACCGTACCCCAGTCAGAGTCAGTGTGTGTGGGGAAAGTACCCCAGTGAGAGTCAGTGTGTGTGGGAGTGTACCCCAATGAGAGTCAGTGTGTGGGGGGACTGTACCCCAGTGAGAGTCTGTGTGTGTGGGAGTGTACCCGAGTGAGAGTCAGTGTGTGTGGAACTGTACCTCAGTGAGAGTCAGTGTGCGTGGGGACTGTACCCCAGTGAGAGTCAGTGTGTGTGGGGACTGTACCCGAGTGAGAGTCAGTGTGTGTGGAGACTGTACCCCAGTGAGCGTCAGTGTGGGTGGGGACTGTACCCCAGTGAGGGTCAGTGTGTGTGGGGACTGTACCCAAGTGAGGGTCAGAGTGTGGGGGGACTGTACCCCAGTGAGAGTCAGTGTGTGTGGGGACTGTACCCCAGTGAGAGTCAGTGTGTGTGGGGACTGTACCCAAGTGAGGGTCAGTGTGTGTGGGGACTGTACCCCAGTGAGAGTCAGTGTGTGTGGGACTGTACCTCAGTGAGAGTCAGTGTGTGTGGGGACTGTACCCCAGTGAGGGCCAGTGTGTGTGGGACTGTACCCCAGTGAGAGTCAGTGTGTGTGTGGGGACTGTACCCCAGTGAGAGTCAGCGTGTGTGTGGGGACAGTACCCCAGTGAGAGTCAGTGTGTGGGGGAACTGGACCCCAGTGAGGGTCAGTGTGTGTGTGGGGACTGTACCCCAGTGAGAGTCTGTGTGTGTGCGACTGTACCACAGTGAAAGTCAGTGTGTGGGGGCAATGTACCCCAGTGAGAGTCAGTGTGTGGGGGGACTGTACCCCAGTGAGAGTCTGTGTGTGTGGGAGTGTACCCCAGTGAGAGTCAGTGTGTGTGTGGGACCGTACCCCAGTGAGAGTCAGTGTGTGTGGGACTGTACCCGAGTGAGAGTCAGTGTGTGTGGGGACTGTACCGCAGAGAGAGGCAGTGTGTGTGGGACTGTACCCGAGTGAGAGTCAGTGTGTGTGGGACTGTAACACCGGGGGAGTCTCTGTGTGTGGGACTGTACCCCAGTGAGAGTAAGTGTGGGCGGGGACTGTACCCCAGTGAGAGTCAGTGTGTGGGGGGACTGTACCCCAGTGAGAGTCAGTGTGTGTGGGGACTGTACCCCAGTGAGCGTCAGTGTGTGTGGGGACTGTACCCAAGTGAGGGTCAGAGTGTGTGGGGACTGTACCCCAGTGAGAGTCAGTGTGTGTGGGGACTGTACCCCAGTGAGCGTCAGTGTGTGTGGGGACTGTACCCAAGTGAGGGTCAGAGTGTGTGGGGACTGTACCCCAGTGAGAGTCAGTGTGTGTGGGGACTGTACCCAAGTGAGGGTCAGTGTGTGTGGGGACTGTACCCCAGTGAGGGTCAGTGTGTGTGGGCACTGTACCCCAGTGAGAGTCAGTGTGTGTGGGACTGTACCTCAGTGAGAGTCAGTGTGTGTGGGGACTGTACCCCAGTGAGGGCCAGTGTGTGTGGGACTGTACCCCAGTGAGAGTCAGTGTGTGTGGGACTGTACCCCAGTGAGGGTCAGTGTGTGTGTGGGGACTGTACCCCAGTGAGGGTCAGAGTGTGTGGGGACTGTACCCCAGTGAGAGTCAGTGTGTGTGTGGGACCGTACCCCAGTCAGAGTCAGTGTGTGTGGGGACTGTACCCCAGTCAGAGTCAGTGTGTGTGTGGGACTGTACCCCAGTGAGAGTCCGTGTGTGTGGGACTGTACCCCAGTGAGAGTCAGTGTGTGTGGGAGTGTACCCCAGTGAGAGTCAGTGTGTGGGGGGACTGTACCCCAGTGAGAGTCTCTGTGTGTGGGAGTGTACCCCAGTGAGAGTCAGTGTGTGTGGGGACTGTACCCCAGTGAGAGTTAGTGTGTGTGGGGACTGTACCGCAGAGAGAGTCAGTGTGCGTGGGACTGTAACACCGGGGGAGTCTCTGTGTGTGGGACTGTACCCCAGTGAGAGTAAGTGTGGGCGGGGACTGTACCCCAGTGAGAGTCAGTGTGTGGGGGGACTGTACCCCAGTGAGAGTCAGTGTGTGTGGGGACTGTACCCAAGTGAGGGTCAGAGTGTGTGGGGACTGTACCCCAGTGAGAGTCAGTGTGTGGGGGGACTGTACCCCAGTGAGAGTCAGTGTGTGGGGGGACTGTACCCCAGTGAGAGTCAGTGTGTGTGGGACTGTACCCCAGTGAGGGTCAGTGTGTGTGGGACTGTACCCCAGTGAGAGTCAGTGTGTGTGGGGACTGTACCCAAGTGAGGGTCAGTGTGTGTGGGGACTGTACCCCAGTGACGGTCAGTGTGTGTGCGGACTGTACCCCAGTGAGAGTCAGTGTGTGTGGGACTGTACCTCAGTGAGAGTCAGTGTGTGTGGGGACTGTACCCCAGTGAGGGCCAGTGTGTGTGGGACTGTACCCCAGTGAGAGTCAGTGTGTGTGGGGACTGTACCCAAGTGAGGGTCAGTGTGTGTGGGGACTATACCCCAGTGAGGGTCAGTGTGTGTGGGGACTGTACCCCAGTGAGAGTCAGTGTGTGTGTGTGACTGTACCCCAGTGAGAGTCCGTGTGTGTGTGACTGTACCCTAGTGAGAGTCCGTGTGTGTGGGAATGTACCCCATGTGAGAGTCAGTGTGTGGGGGGACTGTACCCCAGTCAGAGTCAGTGTGTGTGTGGGACTGTACCCCAGTGAGAGTCCGTGTGTGTGTGACTGCACCCAAGTGAGAGTCAGTGTGTGTGGGGACTGTACCCCAGTGAGGGTCAGTGTGTGTGGGGACTGTACCCCAGTGAGGGTCAGTGTGTGTGGGGACTGTACCCCAGTGAGAGTCAGTGTGTGTGTGGGACCATACCCCAGTCAGAGTCAGTGTGTGTGGGGACTGTACCCCAGTGAGCGTCAGTGTGTGTGGGGACTGTACCCCAGTGAGGGTCAGTGTGTGTGGGGACTGTACCCCAGTGAGAGTCAGTGTGTGTGGGACTGTACCTCAGTGAGAGTCAGTGTGTGTGGGGACTGTACCCCAGTGAGGGCCAGTGTGTGTGGGGACTGTACCCCAGTGAGAAGCAGTGTGTGTGGGACTGTAGCCCAGTGAGAGTCAGTGTGTGTGGGAATGTACCCCAGTGAGAGTCAGTGTGCGGGGGGACTGTTCCCCAGTGAGATCCAGTGTGTGGGGGGACTGTACCCCAGTGAGTCAGTGTGTGAGTGGGACTGTACCCCAGTGAGGGTCAGAGTGTGTGGTGACTGTACCCAGTGAGAGTCAGTGAGTGTGGGGACAGTACCCCAGTGAGGGTCAGTGTGTGCGTGGGACAGTACCCCAGTAAGGGTCAGTGTGTGTGGGGACTGTACCCCAGAGAGAGTCAGTGTGTGTGGGACTGTACCCCAGTGAGAGTCAGTGTGGGTGGGGACTGTACCCCAGTGAGAGTCAGTGTGTGTGTGGGATCTGTACGTCAGTGAGGGTCAGTGTGTGTGGGACTGTACCCCAGTGAGTGTCAGTGTGTGTGGGACTGTACCTCAGTTTGAGTCAGTGTGTGAGGGACTATACCCCAGTGAGAGTCAGTGTTAGTGGGACTGTACCCCAGTGTGAGTCAGTGTATGTGGGACTGTATCCCAGTGAGAGTCAGTGTGTGTGGGACTGTACCCCAGTGAGAGTCAGTGTGTGTGGGACTGTACCTCAGTTTGAGTCAGTGTTTGTGGGGAGTCTACCCCAGAGAGACTCAGTGTGTGTGGGACTGTACCCTAGTGAGAGTCAGTGTGTGTGGGGACTGTACCCCAGTGAGGGTCAGTGTGTGGGGGGACTGTATCCCAGTGAGGGTCAGTGTGTGGGGGGACTGTACCCCAGTGAGAGTCAGTGTGTGTGGGGACTGTACCCCAGTGAGAGTCAGTGTGTGTGGGACTGTACCCCAGTGAGAGTCAGTGTGTGTGGGACTGTACCCCAGTGAGGGTCAGTGTGTGTGGGGACTGTACCCCAGTGAGAGTCAGTGTGTGTGGGACCGTACCCCAGTGAGAGTCAGTGTGTGTGGGGACTGTACCGCAGAGAGAGTCAGTGTGTGTGGGACTGTACCCCAGAGAGAGTCAGTGTGTGTGGGACTGGACCCCAGTGAGGGTCAGTGTGTGGGGGGACTGTACCTCAGTGAGTGTCAGTGTGTGGGGGACTGTACCCCAGTGAGAGTCAGTGTGTGTGGGACTGGACCCCAGTGAGGGTCAGTGTGTGTGGGGACTGTACCGCAGAGAGAGTCAGTGTGTGTGGGACTGTACCCCAGAGAGAGTCAGTGTGTGGGGGTCTGTACGCCAGTTAGAGTCAGTGTGTGGGTGGACTGTACCCCAGTGAGAGTCAGTGTGTGTGGGGACTGTACCCCAGTGAGGGTCAGTGCGTGGGGGGACTGTACCCCAGTGAGAGTCAGTGTGTGGGGGGACTGTACCCCAGTGAGAGTCAGTGTGTGGAGGGACTGTACCCCAGCGAGAGTCAGTGCGTGTGGGGACTGTACCCCAGTGAGAGTCAGTGTGTGGGGGGACTGTACCCCAGAGAGAGTCCGTGTGTGGAGGGACTGTACCCCAGTGAGAGTCAGTGTGTGGGGACTGTAACCCAGTTAGAGTCAGTGCGTGGGGACTGTAACCCAGTTAGAGTCAGTGTTTGTGGGGAGTCTACCCCAGAGAGACTCAGTGTGTGTGGGACTGTACCCTAGTGAGAGTCAGTGTGGGTGGGACTGTACCCCAGTGAGAGTCAGTGTGTGTGGGACTGTACCCCAGTGAGAGTCAGTGTGTGTGGGACTGTACCCCAGTGAGGGTCAGTGTGTGTGTGGGACTGTACCCCAGTAAGGGTCAGTGTGTGTGGGACTGTACCCCAGTGAGAGTCAGTGTATGTGGGGACTGTACCCTAGTGAGAGTCAGTGTGTGTGGGGACTGTACCCCAGTGAGGGTCAGTGTGTGGGGGGACTGTACCCCAGTGAGAGTCAGTGTGTGTGGGACTGTACCCCAGTGAGAGTCAGTGTGTGGGGGTCTGTACCCCAGTGAGAGTCAGTGTGTGTGGGGACTCTACCCCAGTGAGAGTCAGTGTGTGCGGGGACTGTACCCCAGTGAGAGTCAGTGTGTGTGGGGACTGTACCCCAGTGAGAGTCAGTGTGTGTGGGGACTGTACCCCACTGAGGGTGAGTGTGTGTGGGACTGTACCCCAGTGAGAGTCAGTGTGTGTGGGACTGTACCCCAGTGAGAGTTTGTGTGTGTGGGAGTGTACCCCAGTGAGAGTCAGTGTGTGTGGGACTGTACCCCAGTGAGAGTCAGTGTGTGTGTGGGGACTGTACCCCAGTGTGAGTCAGTGTGTGTGGGACTGTACCTCAGTGAGAGTCAGTGTGTGAGGGACTGTACCCCAGTGAGGGTCAGTGTGTGCGTGGGACTGTACTCCAGTGAGGGTCAGTGTGTGTGAGGACTGTACCCCAGTGAGGGTCAGTGTGTGTGGGACTGTACCCCAGTGAGAGTCAGTGTATGTGGGACTGTACCTTAGTGAGAGTCACTGTGTGTGGGACTGTACCCCAGTTAGAGTCAGCGTTTGTGGGGAGTCTACCCCAGAGAGACTCAGTGTGTGTGGGACTGTACCCGAGTGAGAGTCAGTGTGGGTGGGACTGTACCCCTGTGAGAGTCAGTGTGGGTGGGACTGTCCCCCAGTGAGAGTCAGTGTGTGTGTGGGATCTGTACGTCAGTGAGGGTCAGTGTGTGTGGGACTGTACCCCAGTGAGAGTCAGTGTGTGTGGGACTGTACCTCAGTTTGAGTCAGTGTGTGAGGGACTATACCCCAGTGAGGGTCAGTGTGTGTGTGGGACTGTACCCCAGTGAGGGTCAGTGTGTGTGCGACTGTACCTCAGTTTGAGTCAGTGTGTGAGGGACTATACCCCAGTGAGGGTCAGTGTGTGTGTGGGACTGTACCCCAGTAAAGGTCAGTGTGTGTGGGACTGTACCCCAGTGAGAGTCAGTGTGTGTGGGACTGTACCTCAGTTTGAGTTAGTGTTTGTGGGGAGTCTACCCCAGAGAGACTCAGTGTGTGTGGGACTGTACCCGAGTGAGAGTCAGTGTGTGTGGGGACTGTACCCCAGTGAGAGTCAGTGTGTGTGGGACTGTACCCCAGTGAGGGTCAGTGTGTGGGGGGACTGTACCCCAGTGAGGGTCAGTGTGTGGGGGGACTGTACCCCAGTGAGGGTCAGTGTGTGGGGGGACTGTACCCCAGTGAGAGTCAGTGTGTGTGGGGACTGTACCCCAGTGAGAGTCAGTGTGTGTGGGACTGTACCCCAGTGAGAGTCAGTGTGTGTGGGACTGTACCCCAGTGAGGGTCAGTGTGTGGGGGGACTGTACCCCAGTGAGAGTCAGTGTGTGTGGGACTGTACCTCAGTGAGAGTCAGTGTGTGGGGGTCTGTACCCCAGTGAGAGTCAGTGTGTGTGGGACTGGACCCCAGTGAGGGTCAGTGTGTGTGGGGACTGTACCGCAGAGAGAGTCAGTGTGTGTGGGACTGTACCCCAGAGAGAGTCAGTGTGTGGAGGTCTGTACCCCAGTTAGAGTCAGTGTGTGGGGGGACTGTACCCCAGTGAGAGTCAGTGTGTGTGGGGACTGTACCCCAGTGAGGGTCAGTGCGTGGGGGGACTGTACCCCAGTGAGAGTCAGTGTGTGGGTGGACTGTACCCCAGTGAGAGTCAGTGTGTGGAGGGACTGTACCCCAGTGAGAGTCAGTGCGTGTGGGGACTGTACCCCAGTGAGAGTCAGTGTGTGTGGGGACTGTACCCCAGTGAGGGTCAGTGCGTGGGGGGACTGTACCCCAGTGAGACTCAGTGTGTGTGGGACTGTACCCGAGTGAGAGTCAGTGTGGGTGGGACTGTACCCCAGTGAGAGTCAGTGTGTGTGGGACTGTACCCCAGTGAGGGTCAGTGTGTGTGGGACTGTACCTCAGTGAGGGTCAGTGTGTGTGTGGGACTGTACCCCAGTAAGGGTCAGTGTGTGTGGGACTGTACCCCAGTGAGAGTCAGTGTATGTGGGGACTGTACCCCAGTGAGGGTCAGCGTGTGTGGGACTGTACCCCAGTTAGAGTCAGTGTTTGTGGGGAGTCTACCCCAGAGAGACTCAGTGTGTGTGGGACTGTACCCTAGTGAGAGTCAGTGTGTGTGGGGACTGTACCCCAGTGAGGGTCAGTGTGTGGGGGGACTGTACCCCAGTGAGGGTCAGTGTGTGTGGGACTGTACCCCAGTGAGAGTCAGTGTGTGGGGGTCTGTACCCCAGTGAGAGTCAGTGTGTGTGGGGACTGTACCCCAGTGAGAGTCAGTGTGTGCGGGGACTGTACCCCAGTGAGAGTCAGTGTGTGTGGGGACTGTACCCCAGTGAGAGTCAGTGTGTGTGGGGACAGTACCCCAGTGAGGGTGAGTGTGTGTGGGACTGTACCCCAGTGAGAGTCAGTGTGTGAGGGACTGTACCCCAGTGAGAGTTTGTGTGTGTGGGAGTGTACCCCAGTGAGAGTCAGTGTGTGTGGGACTGTACCCCAGTGAGAGTCAGTGTGTGTGTGGGGACTGTACCCCAGTGTGAGTCAGTGTGTGTGGGACTGTACCTCAGTGAGAGTCAGTGTGTGAGGGACTGTACCCCAGTGAGGGTCAGTGTGTGTGTGGGACTGTACCCCAGTGAGAGTCAGTGTGTGTGGGACTGTACCCCAGTGAGAGTCAGTGTATGTGGGACTGTACCTTAGTGAGAGTCACTGTGTGTGGGACTGTACCCCAGTTAGAGTCAGTGTTTGTGGGGAGTCTACCCCAGAGAGACTCAGTGTGTGTGGGACTGTACCCGAGTGAGAGTCAGTGTGGGTGGGACTGTACCCCAGTTAGAGTCAGTGTTTGTGGGGAGTCTACCCCAGAGAGACTCAGTGTGTGTGGGACTGTACCCGAGTGAGAGTCAGTGTGGGTGGGACTGTACCCCAGTGAGGGTCAGTGTGTGTGTGGGACTATACCCCAGTGAGGGTCAGTGTGTGTGGGACTGTACCCCAGTGAGAGTCAGTGTATGTGGGACTATACCTCAGTGAGAGTCACTGTGTGTGGGACTGTACCCCAGTGAGGGTCAGTGTGTGGGACTGTACCCCAGTTAGAGTCAGTGTTTGTGGGGACTCTAGCCCAGAGAGACTCAGTGTGTGTGGGACTGTACCCTAGTGAGAGTCAGTGTGTGTGGGGCTGTACCCCAGTGTGAGTAAGTGTGTGGGGGGACTGTACCCCAGTGAGGGTCAGTGTGTGGGGGGACTGTACCCCAGTGAGGGTCAGTGTGTGTGGGACTGTACCCCAGTGAGAGTCAGTGTGTGTGGGACTGTACCCCAGTGTGAGTCAGTGTGTGTAGGACTGTACCCCAGTGAGAGTCAGTGTTTGTGGGACTGTACCCCAGTGTGAGTCAGTGTGTGTGGGACTGTACCCCAGTGAGAGTTAGTGTGTGTGGGACTGTACCCCAGTGAGGGTCAGTATGTATGGGACTGTACCCCAGTGAGGGTCAGTGTGTGTGGGGACTGTACCCCAGTGAGGGTCAGTGTGTGTGGGACTGTACCTCAGTGAGAGTCAGTGTGTGTGGGACTGTACCTCAGTGAGAGTCAGTGTGTGTGGGGACTGTACCCCAGTGAGGGTCAGTATGTCTGGGACTGTACCCCAGTGTGAGTCAGTGTGTGTGGGACTGTACCCCTGTGAGAGTCAGTGTGTGTGGGACTGTACCCCAGTGAGAGTCAGTGTGTGTTGTGCTGTACCCCAGTGAGAGTCAGTGTGTGTGGGACTGTACCTCAGTGCGGGTCAGTGTGTGTGGGACTGTACCCCAGTGAGAGTCAGTGTGTGTGGGACTGTACCCCTGTGAGAGTCAGTGTGTGTGTGGGACTGTACCCCAGTGAGAGTCAGTGTGTGTGGGACTGTACCCCAGTGAGAGTCAGTGTGTGTGGGACTGTACCCCAGTGAGGGTCAGTGTGTGTGGGACTGTACCTCAGTGCGGGTCAGTGTGTGTGGGACTGTACCCCAGTGAGAGTCAGTGTGTGTGGGACTGTACCCCAGTGAGAGTCAGTGTATGTGGGACTATACCTCAGTGAGAGTCACTGTGTGTGGGACTGTACCCCAGTGAGGGTCAGTGTGTGGGACTGTACCCCAGTTAGAGTCAGTGTTTGTGGGGACTCTAGCCCAGAGAGACTCAGTGTGTGTGGGACTGTACCCTAGTGAGAGTCAGTGTGTGTGGGGCTGTACCCCAGTGTGAGTCAGTGTGTGTAGGACTGTACCCCAGTGAGAGTAAGTGTGGGCGGGGACTGTACCCCAGTGAGGGTCAGTGTGTGCGGGGACTGTACCCCAGTGAGGGTCAGTGTGTGTGGGACTGTACCCCAGTGAGAGTCAGTGTGTGTGGGACTGTACCCCAGTGTGAGTCAGTGTGTGTAGGACTGTACCCCAGTGAGAGTCAGTGTTTGTGGGACTGTACCCCAGTGTGAGTCAGTGTGTGTGGGACTGTACCCCAGTGAGAGTTAGTGTGTGTGGGACTGTACCCCAGTGAGGGTCAGTATGTATGGGACTGTACCCCAGTGAGGGTCAGTGTGTGTGGGGACTGTACCCCAGTGAGGGTCAGTGTGTGTGGGACTGTACCTCAGTGAGAGTCAGTGTGTGTGGGACTGTACCTCAGTGAGAGTCAGTGTGTGTGGGGACTGTACCCCAGTGAGGGTCAGTATGTCTGGGACTGTACCCCAGTGTGAGTCAGTGTGTGTGGGACTGTACCCCTGTGAGAGTCAGTGTGTGTGGGACTGTACCCCAGTGAGAGTCAGTGTGTGTTGTGCTGTACCCCAGTGAGAGTCAGTGTGTGTGGGACTGTACCTCAGTGCGGGTCAGTGTGTGTGGGACTGTACCCCAGTGAGAGTCAGTGTGTGTGGGACTGTACCCCTGTGAGAGTCAGTGTGTGTGTGGGACTGTACCCCAGTGAGAGTCAGTGTGTGTGGGACTGTACCCCAGTGAGAGTCAGTGTGTGTGGGACTGTACCCCAGTGAGGGTCAGTGTGTGTGGGACTGTACCTCAGTGCGGGTCAGTGTGTGTGGGACTGTACCCCAGTGAGAGTCAGTGTGTGTGGGACTGTACCCCAGTGAGAGTC